>NC_056733.1:1738551237-1738598737 GCF_019279795.1 Protopterus annectens | reverse complement strand
GGTCTAAAGACCGTTACCTGGTATGTGACATTAATAGAACCTGCTGGAGGGACAGATTGGACTCTCAGAGGTTGCCATACCTTTAGAACAGACTAGCACTTCATGTCAAACAGAGCACCTCACTGGCCTTGTTCAAACGCAATCTGGGCAATTGGATGGGTAACCTAAATTCATCCCGGGGGCTCCATCTGTCTCTCTTTGGACAGGGACATTAGGTGATGATCATAGAAATAAGGGTAGAATGATCCTATGATCCTATAGGTTTTAGAGGCTATTTTGAGGGGTATATGTAAAGCTTACATTAGGGCAAGATCTATAATCTGCTTCTGTGCATTAGAGACATAGGTGCTAGACTTGAGGGCAATTCTGATTTTTCATCCACTGGCCCAGGTTCTTCTTGAATAGGACTAGAGAAGAGCTATGCTTCTCATGGATGGGAAGCTTGTTCAAGAGTAGTGGGAATTCTTTGAGAGGTATACCTATCCCTCCAGCATTCCCTATTTATGTCACAAGCATAGTTTAAATCCCTAGATTGAGTAATTCTGATACTATTCATTCTGTGAATATACAAAAGGTCCATCAGAATGGGATCCAAGGATGCCTTGTATGCCAGGCACATATCATCTGTCAACAGTCTGTAAGAAACAGAGTATAGAGATACGCCTTTAAGGCAGTTTGCATTGGGCATGCTATTTAAGTCCTGTATTCATTTTATGAGGAACCTCTGTGCATGTTCCAGTTGTTGCATGTGCATGATCAGGTACATATCAAAAGGGGCATTGTGCTCAATTGGTCTGATGAGCGCCAAATACAGTGGAACAATGACTTTTTTTGAGCCTAGATGCCATTTGCTTATAAGTTGAATTTTCTACCTTAGACACATGTTGTTTCAAAGCTAGGTCATTATATATACATGCATGTAGGGGCGAAAGCCCATATGAACAAATCTGACATTACCAAAATGAATTTAACGAAACTGCAGAAAAACCAAAACTTTAAAAACCTGAGTCACACATAAATGAAAACTGCTCACTGGATTCTCCAACCAATCCATCAAGTTATCTTTTTACAAGAAACAAAGTAAAAGCCTTCCAGTATACTTCCTTCATTTTTGCAGGGGGCAGGCTTCTCTGCACCTCCCACACTCCCCCGCAAATTAAATGTACCAAATCTGAAATTGCGCTATCTTACATGTAAATAGCTTAGTTTCATTTATGTGCAATTCAGGTTTTTAAAGTTTCAGTTTTTTGCAGTTTTGTTAAATTTGTCTTGGTAATATCGGATTCTTTCATATGGGCTTTCGCTCATATGAAGTAGACCCATATGTATATAAACCATCAGTACATATTATATCTATAGTATATTTGTGTGGGCGCATTATTACTCCCCAAACATACATCTCACTGACAAATAATCCTCTAAACAAATTTACTTAACTGTACAATCAGTTAACACTACATAAAAAATAAGAAAAAACAATGTCTATACATTTCAAATATCTCTTCATTTTGCTTCATATTTTTGTCCTATTACCCCATAAAAGTTTTGATATTTCTGGTAAATTATTGAGGATTACAGTTAGCCAATTATGCCAGATACTATACTTCCTGACAATAGGTATGAAGGTATAGTATCTGGTACATTATTGAGGATTACAGTTAGCCAATTATGCCAGATACTATACCTTCATACCTATTGTCAGAAAGTGCATGCTGATGGACAATCTGCTGTTCTATTAACTTTTCAAGTGACTTTAAGTAATATTTAGAAATTGTCCCTGATTTTGGGCCTTTGATCCCTGATTATTTTTTGATTTGTCCAGAATTCTTGAGCAAGGAAGTTGAGCGGTATGACTAAGTCCTCACCCACCAACTCTGAGATCAAACAACCTTGAAGAAAAGGAAAAACTCTAAATTCCACTTTCCAACAATCTCACACAAAGTTCAACTCCACAAGCTTGAAGTGCAAAGTGACCAAAATCTTTTCTTAATTCGCACTTTAACTAAAGACTGATGAAAGAGACTTCATTATACCTCTCAGCCTCTTAGAGCAAGAAATCTGGACAAAGCCATAAATAAAAGTGGGACAAAATCCTCAAAATAGGGACAATCTTTAAATATTGCTCTTACAGACTTAGAAAGTTGATAGAATGACAGGGATGCATTAGCATGAATTTTCTGAAAGGTATGAAGTCTGAAACTCAAATGTCTGTTATTATTTTCTAACGTCAATATTTAAAGATAATTTGTCAGAAAACCACATTTTTACGAAAAATGGACCAAAAATATGAAGCAAAAACCTGGACTGTGAAAATCTGTACAGTTGAGAGGTATGGACTTATACGTTTGTGTATGTGGATGTGTATATGTATTTATATATATAAATGTGCATACACATGTACTTAAACATATACATATACATGTACACACACACACACACACACACACACACACACACACACACACACACACACACACACACACACACATACACACACACACACACACACACACACACACACACACACACAAACACACCTTTTTGTTTTTGCATTCTTAATTTGTTATTCTCATCTTCAGTCCTTTTCCTAAGTTTTCCAGTGTGATGTAGCTCTGTCACTGTTTATTATACTGACCTCAGTGATTGGACTAAATGTCAAGAATAAATAAAAATATCACTTACATTAACTAACTGGCTGAATTTGTGATAATCATGCTTTTGCCTCACAAATTACATCACACAACAGCCTGTCTGTTTATGATACCACATGCTTGCAAAACTTTGATAGTGCAGCACTAAATAGCATGGAAAAATTAGTGTGACACAGTCCACAGCTACTTAGCTATGTATTCCGAGAAAAGGATTGTATAGCAAATTAGTAATATTGCACTACAGACATCAATCCTGCTAGTGAATTGTAGGGAAGGGGTCATGCCGATATAGGTTACACGAACAATGTGATGTAAACGAGGGAAATGTGCACAAGTTTGTGCTCATTCACACGCATAACAAAGTGCCTCATTTCTGCAATCTAAACACTGTAAACACTTCATAGAAGACCAGCACAGCAAAGAGCAAATACACTTCATCGTACAAAAGGAGAGGTAAGAGAGGGTGATATAAGAAACGTAGAAAATGGAGAATAACAAGCAGAGCAACATTTACAACCTTAATCATGAGGAATGAAAGGTGGTGAGGTGAAAGCCATTTTATTCTTTCTTTTGGAGGACAGCTGCCATTTATATATATATATATATATATATATATATATATATATATAATAAGAAAAGGGGTAGGTGTGATAGTGGGAGTAGGGAATGAAGGGATGAAGACACACAGAGGGAGGACAAGTGGTGATGTGGAGTGGTAGGAATGCAGTAGTGGGATGAAGACATGGATGGAGAGTAAGCACTGATGGGAAGGTTTAGACTGGAAACATATGGCAAAGGAAGCGTAAGGAATGGGAACACCAGTATGGATAATAGGAAAGAGTATAGGAAGCCTGTCTGCCTAATGCAGAAGAAACCCACTCTGACATCAGTCACCACTGTGGCTAATGTCCTAGGCAGAGTCTTTCTCTTTTGGCTCTACAGTAGTGCCTGGCTGGTTGCACAGCTACGGTGCTATCCAAATGTTGGAAGATCTTGGATGCAACCAGTATCTGCATTTGATGATAGATGATTGTGGGGATACCTCCAGGTCAAAGACCAAACCAATTGCTGTGCGCGTGGGTGATGCAAGGCCGGGAAGTACCACAAATAAACACAGTTGGCCAGCAAGTTGCAGTTGTACAAAATTAAACCAGCCAGAGATCGATGGTGGAAATTCAGACTTTATTTCCCAAATAAACAGACCGGTTTCGGCATAAGCATGCCTTCTTCAGTGTAAGAGTAACAAACATATATAGTTTAATTGAATAAACACATTTATACTCAAAAGTCACCAATAAGCATTGGTAAAAAACCTAGGCTCATGAATAATACATGAATGTATTTAAATAAAAAATGAAGAGACTAAATGCTAAGGACCAAGGCTATAATCCTGTTCTGTGAAAAAATATAATAAATATAAAATGTAATGCATATTATTATTAATGAGCTAATAATATGTCAGAACCTGAAAGAATTGTATTTGTTTCATTAGATAAATGACATTAAACAACATTAGGGGAAATAATATAACATCTATAAGGCTGATATTGAACCATATTGTTTATACAGTAAAAGTATGTGAAACAAACTCAATGAATTCAAGGGCAATTGTCCATATTAAATAAATAGGAACATTAAATTCCATCTGAGCAGTCATATATAAAAAATGTGATATAATTATGCTAGTTGGAATCCTCAAAATTTTTTGTAACTGATCCTAAATTACAGGCAGACATAGTAAACCACATACCTAAATTGTTGAATTAGTACTAAACGAATATCATTCACCATACAGTTGTAGTTATAAATGGTCATTGAGTCCAGGCTGAAACAATGCACCCAGACCAATAATCCAATATCTCTCCTTGTGATTCAATATACCATGCCAACCTTGTGTATTACTACGATCCCCAACAATTTTGTCTATAATCATAAACATGAATTGTGCTTGTTTATGTTTTAGCACATGCCGATATAAAGCATTTGTTTCCCTTTTATTTTTGATGTCACTCCGATGTTCATTTATGCGTGTCCTAAGTGGCCTAGATGTCTGTCCCACATAAAATGCCCCACAATGACATGAGGCCAAGTAAACAACCCAATCACTACTACAGTTGCCAAAGATTTTACAATCATATACCTTACCAGTGTTATGACTAGAAAAATGCTTAGACTTAGTGATCTGTTTACAGGATCCACAATGGCCACACAGGAAGGTGCCCAATAGTTCATGTCCCGTGATGGTAAGTTGTTTATGAGTAGCTCCCCCACTACCTATATGTTTGTAGTGGGATAGTAGGGAACCCAATGTTTTTCCTTTCCTGTATGAGAATTGACATTCTTCCCCTAAAACCACTCTAAGTTGTTCATTGACCATAAGTATATTCCAGTGTTTATTTATGATGTCTTTGATAACATAATAATTTCTACCATATGTTGTTATAAATCTAATGTTAGTCGTCCTGGAATCTGTAGAAGTTATCTTGTAATCCAACATAGTCTTTCTATTCATATCAGAGGTTCGTACCCATGCTTTGTTGATGTCCTGTGTTTTGTACCCTCTGTTGACAAATCTATGATATAAGTCCTCACTGGCCGTCTCATAATCTGATTTGGTAGAACTGAGACGTTTCATGCACATGAACTGTGATACTGGTATGTTTCTGATGGTGTGGCGTGGGTGCATGCTAGAAGCATGTAATAACGTGTTATATTGTGGATATTTGCGGAAAACTTTGGTAGCCAAAGTATGGTCTGGGTTTTTCATGATAGTAACATCAAGAAAATTGATAGTTTGTGCATCAAACGTGATTGAAAATTCAATACCCCAGATATTTCCATTTAAATAATCTACAAATTCCTGCAAATATCCAACATCCGCACGCCACACCATCCAACAATCATCTAAATACCGGCGCCAAATATCCATTTCCACCAGATAGATATTATGAGATACATCATAGATCATGCATTCTTCAAAAAATGCCATGAAAAGGTCGGCATAAATAGGGGCAAAAGAAGCCCCCATAGCCGTCCCCTGAAGCTGCCAATAACACTGGCTTTGAAAATAAAGGACATTTTTATTGAGTGCATGTTCGGACATACAAATCAATAGCGTGTTGAACCCCAGTGGATAAAGATTAGCCCTATCCAACCAATATTTAAGTGCTTGTAAACCAGTCCAGTGTGGTATGCTGGTATATAGGGCTTTGACATCCAATGAACACATTAACCACTCTGGCTCCAATTGTGTATCTTCAATAATTTTAAGGAACTGTGTGGTGTCCTGTAGCCTAGCTCGAATCAAACCCAAAAGAGGTTTAAGGTTGTAAGTCAGGAATGCTGACAACGGTTCAGTCAAGGATCCAATACCCGAAACAATCGGTCTACCCGGAGGATTAGTTAATGATTTGTGAATTTTGGGTAATAAATATAATATTTGCTTACGGGGATCCTTGACCGAAAGTTGTTTAGCACAGCTCTTAGTAATAATACCTTCTTCACACGCTAAATTCAAGAAGGAATCAATTTCTTTCTTGAAGTTCGGGGTGGGGTCAATGGCCATGTTCATATAACATGCCGAGTTAGATAACTGGGTTAAACCCTCTTGAATGTAATCACTCATATTTTGAACCACCACTGCCCCACCTTTGTCTGCACATAATATGACTATATCTTTGTTGTTACATAACTCTTGTAGAGCTATGTTTTCTTGCTGTGAGAGGTTATGTCCCAACATAGTATGTCCATAGTTGTGAAAATGTAAACCCCTAAACACTGATTGCATAAAGATAGATACATTCTTGTTCATAGGAGGTTGAAAATCAGATTTGCCAAATCTGAATTTGTTGGATCTTTGAGAAGTATCATCTGCAAAGAAAAGTTTAAGATTCAAGCTACGGCAAAAATTCAAAACATCTGTGACAATGTGATATTCATTGGAATAAAAGCCCGGAATAAAATTAAGCCCTTTATTCAAAAGATTCTGTTGATTACAGGACAAAGATACATTGGATACGTTTAAAACATTGTAGTTTCGTTGCTCATAATGATTTATGTTAGAAAATTCTGGATCAGTCCCTCCAACGATTGCTCTAGTGGGTCTTTTCTTTATGGGGATTCAGTTTTACATTTTTTTTTGTGATAATAGGACCCAGAGAATAATATTTACTCTTGATATTACATGTTAGTATCATTATTTAAGTTTGGTATAATCTTTTGAAAAAGTTTTCAAATCATCTGACATTTTTGGGTCTACCAACAAATACTAGTGTGTTACATTTCAATTTTTACAACCTATTATATTTTTGGAAAAGTAGACAACAGAATTTCAAATATGTACCTGACTGTCACAGTGTATAAAATATGCACTTTTTTAGAACCTAAAAAATGTCAGAAAATGTTACATTTTCCTTGAAGAAAGTACCATTTTTGGTTGCAATTTCATAGCAAAACATTAGTGATATGATTTACATACATACTAAGTTTGTCAGCTACACACACACACACACACACACACACACACACACACACACACACACACACACACACACACATGCACACACACACACACACACACACACACACACATATATATATATATATATATATATATATATATATATATATAGATATATATATATATAAACAAGAAGATATACGGCAGAAAACAGCAGCTAAAACGTGCCAAATTAAATGGGTGCTGATATCATAATCAAAGTATATCTATAAAGCTCCTCGTTGGTGGCACAGTTTATATTTCCTCAGGTAGACCAACAATGTAAATATAATCAAAGCACTTATAACATACTCCACTTTGTTTCGATCCGGCAGTATTCACTTCACCGACCATTAATGTTCAACAAAGTATATTCCAATGGAAGCAAGAATATACACGATAGTATGTAAAAACATAGATTTATTGTAAAACAAACATACGGCTAGCGCTTTCACCCGTAGGCTTCATCAGGCCATGTATAATTAAAAAATGATGCCCTTATATACTTTAATTAGTCCTGACATCACTTCCTCTTATTAATTAACTAAAATATATATATATATAAACCTAATATATTTATTAAAACTAGGCAATGTATTTCTATTATATAAATACCTATCAGTTTATGTTACATGTAATAATAACTTATTCAAATCAAACCATATACTAAAAAGAATTGCTGTACCTACTTTCAGCTTCAAAGATATAAATACATTTAATTTCAACAAGAGACATCACTAGGGCTACACAAAGCCCATGTCTTGTTATGATACTCTTATTATATTTTAAAATATATAACAATAATATTCTAAATGAGACTCATAGATATCCTGGCGAGATGAAAATGAGAATGCAGCTAGTTTCTATAACAACATTCACTAAAGACAACATTAAACCCAAGGGTTAAGTGCTTGTAACTTATGGGGTAACTTAATATCAATGAATACCCTTATATTAATACTATGTAAGATACAAGCACAACTATAATGTTAGTGTCAAAATAATAATACTCTGATATTAGGCTAAACATCAATTAATAGGCTATAATAAATGAACGGTCAATATGTGCAATGTAATAAGTAATAAATGTGAATGCATTACGTAATATAGCTAAAGGCCCATGTTATAAAAATATATGGAAATATATACCATAAAGTTTTATTATAAAGGTAATAAAATTCTACTATCTATAAATGTATGAAACAATGCTGTAATATGATAATTTAATAAAATGTAATATTGATGTACATTCAAGTTCTAAATAAACTGTATGAATTACTATATATTAACTTTTAAGCTTCTAGCATTTAAAATAGGTCTGATAGGTATGTGATCGTTCAATCCAGGGTAACGATCTGCTCTAAGTCTTATTATCCACTTAGTCTTGTGTTGTTCTGTAATATTACATATAGGTCCCCTCCTAATAGTAGGGTGATTCACATGTAATGCCAAGAACTTAAAATAATGTTGCATAGAGTTATTGGCCACATGTTTAGATAAAGCATTACTATCTGAACCTATCTTAATGTTGTACAAATGTTCTCTGATTCTTTCCTTAAGGCGTCTGTCTGTCTTGCCCACATAAAAAGATGGACAAGACTGGCAGACTGCCAAGTAAACAACATGTAAAGTGTCACAGCTAGCTCTACAATTAAATTTAAAATGTTGCTGCGTGACAGGATGCACAAAACTGGCTGATTGATCTATAGTGGGACAAAAATTACATCTCCCACAAGGTCTGGTATTAGGCTGCAAGTGGCTCCTATGAAACTCATGATTTAACCTATTGGGGCCACAAAGCATTCTATACAGGTTAGACTTATTCTTAAAGACAAATGTAGGTGTTTCTCCTACAACCTTGGATATATCAGGATTCACCTGTAACAAATCCCAATATTTCATATAAGCAGTTTTAATTTCTTTAACATCCTGTGTGTAATAAATGGCGGGTATGGTTCTACGGTCTATAGTATTATTCCTTAAACCCATATTTTGTTTGGCATTCTGATCTGCAAAATATGGATAGGCATGACTAGTTCTATAACATTCAAGATCGAGATGCCTTGGTTTATTTCACTTACTTTATAAGATCTCTCTAAAAACTGTTGTCTAAGTTCTAATAATTCTCGGTTATATCCTTGTGTAGTTGGGTTCAGCCTAGATACCCTCATGGATTGACCTCTAACTACGTTTTTAAAGACATGAGAAGGATGCATGCTGGATCTATGCAAATATGAACTACTATGACATGTTTTTCTATAAACTCCTGTGTTCAAATATCCATTAAGTATTTTTTGTACATAAACGTCCAAGTAAGCTACTTGGTTTTGTGATGCTATCATAGTAAATCTTAAATAATGTGTTAAAGGATTAATTTTTTCAACAAAGGAGCTTAGCTATTCTTTATCAGATCTCCAAATCAAGAAAAGGAAATATAAACTGTGCCAACAACGAGGAGCTTTATAGATATACTTTGATTATGATATCAGCACCCTTTGAATTTGGCTCGTTTTAGCTGCTGTTTTCTGCCGTATATCTTCTTGTTTATTTATATTTACTTACTGGTATTCAAGCAGCCGATATTCATTATATTTCTTTAATTTCTGCCCTTTTGGCAACTCAGCTACACTGCTGATTGCACACCTTAAGGTCTTGCACCTGGGGAAGCTGTTCCCTTCACCCGCTCTAGCTGTGGTACTGGTTCCAATGTATAAATGTAAATTACTGTATTATATAATGCCTTTGTTAAGTAAAGAAGGCTGCATCTATATTTATTTATTTTAGGTGCAATGCTATTAAAAACAGTTTTGTGGTAACTGTGTGTATGTATGTACATTACAGCCTTCTTGTAATGTTGCAATCTTTTAACAAATACTTGTCTCTTTGCAGCATACCAACTTTTCCTTTTGTTATAATTTTTACTGTGTTTTATTTTAAAAATATTTTTATATCAGAAATATCTATATCTGCCTAGACATGCCATTAATAACGTGAATTAAATAAATCTGCAATTTCACAAAGAACCTGTTTGTATGCTTATTTACACATTTATTCTTTTGTTTTATTAAACCAGCTCCAATTAGCAAAGATTATTGAAGTTCTACTGTATATGAATATGCATGCAATAGCACATTTGTTTTCTTAACACTTTGAAAAGTATATGTGTAGAATTAGACTGAGTTTGTTTGTGTGTGTGTGTGTGTGTGTGTGTGTGTGTGTGTGTGTGTGTGTATGTGTGCATGCATGCATGTGCTTGTGTGTGGTGTTTGTGTCTGTGTGTATGTGTTTGCATACACGCTAATTCTGCAAAGGAGCAGATGCCACTCTAGGATTGTCTGTCTGCCTTCTACATGCTGCTTACTTGACTAGAATTCATTTCCACAGCAGCTTTGAATAGGATGCGGTTTCAAGATGAATCAATGAATGAATGTATTGGAACACAAAGCATCAGATCATCTCAGAGTCACCTGGCTCTATATTGCAGAGTTTGCCATGACTGTGATTCAGTTGACATGGTTTCAGTTAGCAGCCTCAGCATTGCAGGAGGCAGGCAGGGAGGAGGAAAGTAACAGAAGGAGAAAAGCCACCGGAGGTACTGCTTTGTTTACTGTAGGATACTTTTGAAGTTAAAGCTCAAATTAGAGTCATTGCCTGAAAGGAGTTTGGAAATTGTACTTCTAGTTGGGCAGATAGAATCAGTAAGAATACAGCATCTATTTTAGTCTGAAATACTGTTTACAAATTTTCCTGAATGTTTTTGACTTTCTGATTGCTTTACTTTCAGTCATAGATCTCAACTATACAGATTTTTGCAGAATGTCCAGATTTTTGCCTGATATTTTTGATCCATTTTTCATAAAATTGTTGTTTTCTGGCAAATCATTGGCACGTTGTGAAAGACTGAAGTCAAAAGATAATGACAGACATTTGAGTTTCAGAGTTCATGCCCTTCAAAAATATTGTTAATGCAAAACCTGTTAATTCTATCAACTTTCTAAGTTTGTAAGAGCAATATTTAAAAATTGTCCCTATTTTTGGGCCTTTGTCCTCAAATTATTTATGGCTTTGTCAAGATTTCTTGCTTTAAAAGGTTGAGAGGTATGTTTTCAGTTTCTTATTCGTGTTTCTTGGTGTTTGCATGTTTACTTGGAAAGAAAATGCCTTAATTTAAAGTAAAGAAATGCTCTATTTCACTTTTAATGATTGTTGCTGATGGTTTATGTATTAAATCTCTATTCCAAATTTTGTGGTGTTTTCCCTTGGAACAGTGGCTGTCCATTGCTAATTGCTATCATTTTAACATTTAAAGATTGGTTATTTTTAGGGTAAACTGTAAAATGTGTTCTTGTATTCTTATTTTTGACTAACTGGTAATGGTGTGCCTTAAAACTAGGGAAGAAGGGTTTTGGCACTGGAGAATCACCATTTATCACCTATTCTGCAAACTGTTGTGTGTGTGTGTGGGGGGGGGGGGTGCATGTACACACGTGTTTGTGTAAAAGTTTGAATTACTTTTGGAAAGGTTGTACTGAAAGGCACTGGGCTCACTCTCAGATTGGTGAAATCCTGGACAGCTAGTGATTATAACTCTGACTTGCAAGTATGCAGCATTGAGCTTATTTGGGTATGGCAGGTGATAGCTTTTACCTAAAGCAGCAGTAGAGATTTAACATGTGCCGTTAAGGCTAATTGTCAATTAATGGGTACCAGTGATAAAATTCAGATGTCACATTTCTGGTACTTTTCACCAGAAATATTGACAGCAGCAATGTGGGTGTTAAATTCCATGGCCTCTGTCTGTCACGTATTAGATTGGGGCAGCAGGGGGATTATCATATATTAATTTCCAAGCAGTGGTACAAGGGAAAAAGGGTGTTGTGGATGGGTGGATGGATGGATGGATCTTGTAAACTGGGTTTATGTAGCCTAGAAAGCATTTTTGTTATCAGAAAGTGTTTATACTCTTGTAACAAAGTAAACATAGAACAATATATGCTTCTCAACAATTATTTTATTTTTCTCATGAAAGTAGTTAAGAAATAGGCAAAAATAAGCTCTGAGGATTATGGAAGAAATGTTAGTATAATGATGAGTGCAAAGCCAAGAAAATGTCATACGTTGGTATTTCCAAGGACAATAAGGTAACAGTCTAGCATGTAGATGGAATGCAGTCTACTGAAACTAGAGATGGTCAGGTAGTGGCTTTAACTGAAGACCATGCAGTAAAGCAACTCAGTCTACTATCAGGAGATCCTGGCTTTAATTAAACAGACTGAAATGGCAGATGGATTACCTGACAATTGAGGCAGCTAAGACAATAAAACAGATAGAGGAACAAAAGAAGTGGCAGCAGAGTGAAACAAAAGTCACAGGAAAGAGAGGCTGAAGCTAGTGAAAGGGTGAGAGCCATGCTTTTGATACTAAGGTAAGTGCCAAACTGCTTTAGCATTATGAAGACAGGGATGACTTTGATGCCTTTAGCTGGGTATGTTAAGGAGTGTGTAATGAACACCAAAGTGACCAGGGCAAAAAAGTGAGTTTTTTGACTTTTCAGTTCATGGATAAGGCAATTCATGCTCTATTCATAATATCAATTGTGAATTGTCTGAATCATGATAAAATTAAACACAGTTTATCTGAATGTTTTAAACTGACCCCTGAAGCTTATAGAAAAAAACAGAGTACAGAAGAAAGGCAGATAACAGTGTGTGTGATTATTTTGTAGAAATAAGCACTTACCTTCATAGGTAGTGGAGTGTAGGTCAGATCACTATATTTGAAATACTAGGAGATCTTATAATAAGGGATCAAGTACTCAGTACTTTGCCTTAGGACATACGGATGTGGTTAACAGTTTAGGAGTATAATACTGCTGCAGAAATGGGAAAACATGTGACCTATGTCTAGTCAAATGGGCACAGCTGCATTAGAAGTGGCACGATCACTACACATGGGTATAAGATACCCCATAGGAACAGTTTGATCACAGCAGATTTCTAAGTACAAGGGTCAGACATTGGCTCAAGTGCATGACAAGGTGTTGGAGTAAAACAGTTTCATTGTAATGATTGATGACAGATATACCATCCAGGTGTCTACAGTGACAGTCTAGGGAGCAAAACCCAAGTAAGTGACCTAATCATAGCAAAAACAAAGTAGCAGTAGGTTGTTTTGAAATCTCAGCAGTTTTATATTATCACAGCAGCCAAAACCCTTTCCTGACAGAGGTTAGAGAAACCACTGTTAAAAGGAATATTGCATCAGATATGATTACTGATAACTCTGTAGTTGGAAAGAAACATCACTTGCTCTAGCAGTCCACTCCAGTTAGGGACATGGGAGGAACTCTTTTTGAGGATCAATTGACCAAGGTTTATGTAGACTGTGAAAGAGTCAGGGAGATATGGGAGAGACAGTGTTTGATGATATCCCTGCAAATGTTCCAATAGGTATTGACTTTGAAAACATAGTCCTGGGGATTTAATAAAATCTGTGTAGACTTTACACTATGGTACCATGTCCGTATGTGGTATGCCCTTAGTAGCCCGCCATGCATATTAATAAAGGCACATTACTGAGGGAGAGCCATGTAACACAGTTATTGAATCAGTGTAGGGAGTGTGTTACTGTGTCCGGAGATGAGTAACACACCCCATGCACTGTCAAAGTGCCAGATATCAATGTATGCAAATGTAATAAAGTTTAATATGTTTTTTTTATTTTTTATTTTTTTGTGTTTGCACTGTGTGCAGCAATAGACACATGCCAGACATCTAAAAATATAAACCGGTATGAATGGAAAGGTCAAGTTTATGCATAGCTGAGTGGGTTTGAGTGGCGCACCATGGTGCTCAGTGGTGCTTAAACATATTGGAGAGATATATAGGTTCATAGGTAGGTATTAGGCTATCTGCCCGAGGGCATTTATGAGCCTAGCCAGAGTGTGTCGGCTTTCGCCACCCCATTGATTAATTAACTGATCCTCTGTCAAGCAGAGCCAGTGAAGTGATCCCAGGGGTGTATTTTCTGTTTCCCATCCACTCGTCAAGGTTTCTCTTGAAGAATGTTAGTGAGGGGCTCTGCCTGATGTAATCTGGAATTTTGTTTCAAAGCATGGGGAGTCTCTGTGACAGGAATCTATTCCTCCAGCATGTTCTATTTATTGTTGTGGCGAGGTTTAGCTCACTAGAGAGCGCGGCTCGCAGTGGCTTGGATTTCTTTAGATGGAGCATGTCCATCAGTTCTGAGTTGGACATGGCTTTGTAAATCAGGCAGAGATCACCTCTGAGTAAGCGATATGCCACTGAGTACAGCCGGAGTTTTTTCAGGCGGGCTGCACAGGACATATGTTTGAGACCAGTAATCCTCTTGATGAGGTACTTTTGTGGTCTTTCCAGCTGTTGGAAGTGTCTTGTGAAGTACATCTCAAATGGGGCATTGTATTATATGATGGGTCTAATGAGTGATGAGTAGAGGGGCACTATAACCTCTTTATTTCTAGATGCGAACCCTTTAGTAATTAGATGGGCCACGTAGAAGGATTTCCTAATTACTTTGGCAATATGATTGTCAAAGGAGAGATTACTATCTACCTGGGTCCCCAGATCTCTTATTACCTCTTCTGTATTAAGGGGGCTGCCACCTATGTGGTAATTCGTGGGTGTTTTGTTTTTCCCAAACGGGATGACTATGCATTTTTTGGCATTTAGCTTGAGGCCATGACTTTGACACCAGGTGTCTGTCTCAGTAAGGCCCTTTTGGAGGATGTCCGTGACAGCCAGAGAGTCAATTATGGCTCCCAGTTTGCAGTCTTCGGCGAACTTGGTTATCCATAGTCCTCCTGTGTTTGCCTGTACTTCTGAGAAGTATATGCCGAACAGTAGGGGTGCCAGAACTGAGTCTTGTGGAGCACCACTTATGACTGGTTTAGAGTCAGACCTGGAGCCTGCTATTCTTACCATGCGAGTTCTGACTGTAAGCCAGTTGGCAACCCATCTCGTGATATAGGGGTTTATGTTCAGGCTGGTGAGTTTTTCTGTAATACCCGAGTGGGGAATGGTGTTGAAAGCCTTGGCGAGTTCAAGGTAGGCTGTGTGAACCACCTTTCCCTCGTCTATGGCCTTGGTGACTGTCTCAAAGAAGTCAACCAGGTTTAGTAGACATAATCTGCCCTTAACAAAGCCGAACTGGGTCGGGTCAAGTGTTTGCAGGTTCCCAATGTCTTTGTTAATGAGTTCCATGATGATGAGCTCCATAGCCTTGCAGACCAGGCTAGTCAGGCTTATGGGGTGATAGTTACCAGGGTCAGTTATGGCCCCTCCTTTGTGGAGAGGAATAACCGTTGATGTGCGCCATTCTGTGGGCACGTAGCCTGTGGAGAGGCTGAGGTTGAACAGTGTATTTAGGTGGGGGGTTAGTTCATTCTGTAGTTCATGCAAGATGCAGCCTGGGACACGATCTGGTCCCATTGATGCTGTGTTTTTGGCTTTTGAAAGGGCTGTTTTCACCTGTGCATCTGTGATTTTTGGGACACTACACTTTTCTGGTATTGTTGTGGGCCCTTTTGGAGGTGAGAGGGGGGTGAAATTTGCACTGAATTTATTTGCCAGGATGTTGGCAACATCAGTAGGTTCAGTATATTTTGTGCTATTTTGCACTAGTTCAGTGCATATCGGCGAGTAGCCATTTAGATTCTTAATATATGTAAAAAGGCTTTGTGGTTATCTTTTGAATCCTTGGCTATTTATCTTTCGAAGTTAGCCTTGGATGATTTAATGAGGGACCTCATTTTCTTACTGATACCGATCAAGGATGTCTTTTCTTCTTGGGATTTGCTTTTTTTCTGAACTAGTTTCCTCCTTCTATTGTATAGCCTGTTTATTGCAGGGGTCCACCAAACTGGTTTACTTCTCTTAGAGGACTGAGTCTTGGTTTTGCTAGGGATGTCACAATCCATGCATTCTTGTAGGTGCTCATAGATTGCATTTGTAAAGGTTTCTGCATCTTGGGCAGCATTATCCTTTAGCGTGGGGGCTGTGAAATTTACCACCTCTGTCTTAAGTAAGGTGAAGTTTGCTTTAGAAAAGTATTTACTGTGGTTTCCTTAGTTGGGGGTGGTGGTGGGGTGTGGACATCCAGAGTGATTAGATTATGGTCTGATCTAACCAGTGACGGGTTGACCTCCAGTGTGGAACACCTGTCGCCCATGTTGGTGATAACCAAGTCCAATATGTTTTCACCTCTGGTATGGGAGTTTACCAGCTGATCCAGGGCATTTGAGTTGATGAATTCCAGGAAGCGCTGGGCCTGGGAATTTGTACTTGAGTAGTTTTCCCAGTGAATGGTAGGGTAATTGAAATCACCCAATATTAGGGTGTTCAATAGGACCTTCATGTTTTCCAGTGTCTCCAGAAAGGTGGAGTGGTGGTCCTGGGTCATGGAGGGTGATCTGTAGCAGGCCACAATTTGCATTGCAGATTTGCCCAATGTTAGTTGCACATGGATGATCTCAGAGGTATCATGCTGCGTCACTAATCTGGCAGTGTAGATATCCTTGATGAATATGGATACACCCCCTCCTTTTGTGTTTCGGTCCATGTTCTGTGACCGAAATGTGTGGTATGAGTTGTAGCCAGGTAGTGCTGGGGTGCTCTCTGGAGCCTTGAACCAGGTTTCAGTTACTGCACAGATGTTGATGTTCTTCATACTGAGGAGTGCTTCGAGCGCATGCATTTTCTGAGATTTAAACTCCTGGCTTTGAGTAGCATAACCCTCAGTTTTTTGTTAATTGTGCTGTTTACGGAGGTGGGTTTGACTTTTGAACCTTGCCTAAAAAAGGCACTATGGGGGCAGCAAGAGCCTTGGCCAGTATTCGAAAGCCTAAGGGTGACAGGTGCAAGCCATCTCTTGTGAAGCAACACAGCTTGTTGAGTATGTTATCCCAGGCTGACAGACACTGGATCCCCTTTGAATGACACCAGAAGCTTAGCCAATTGTTGAAATTGACCATTTTTTCTTTATACTGAGGTATCATTCTTGGTGAGGGCAGAATGCTGCTCAGGGTCATGGTCATACCAGCCTGGGATACATGATCAGAGAGCTCTTCCATGTCTCCTTTCATGTAGTCCAGGGAAGTACGACTTAGGTCATTCACACCAACATGAACAATGACAGAGTC
Organism: Protopterus annectens; assembly: GCF_019279795.1. Classification (NCBI taxonomy): domain Eukaryota; kingdom Metazoa; phylum Chordata; order Ceratodontiformes; family Protopteridae; genus Protopterus; species Protopterus annectens. Next base: position 1,738,581,411 of record NC_056733.1, on the reverse strand, counting down.
ATATTTGTACTTGTTCTGGAGTGACCTGAGTGCTTGTGTTATGTGGAGGATTCTGGCTCCCGACAGGCAGTTAACAGTAACCTTCTATTTGTCCAGCCTAGTGAGTGGGATGTCAGTGTGCCTGACTATAGAGTCACCTATTACTAGTGTGTTAGGTATGTTATTTTGTCTTAAGGGCTGTGATTGTGCAGCACACTGACTTTGTGTTTTATGTGTTGTCTGGTTTGTGACGGGAAGTGCAGGTTGTTTGGGTGTCTGCTTTGGAGGTCTCTGATGCTTTTGCAGGTTTTTATTTAGAGCCTCCGAGTATGATTTTGTGTATTTATGTGTATTTTTTGCCAGTGCTGTTTTAGTAGGTCTGTGTGCAGCTGGGGTTGTGGTGCAAGTGTTAACCTTCTCCTTTTGATTGTCTGTTCCAGTCTTGGGTGGAGACAGCTTAGCTTCCAGTTTGGCTGTATAATTGCATCTCTCGCATATGTTAGTGTTTTGTGGTAGAAGGAGAGGGTTGTCTATGTACATGAGGGAGTTGTAACATTGCCTCAGGATAACCAAAAAATGAGGAACTAGTCAAAAGGTAACTAATAAACAAAACAGACTGGGTTTTGAAGACAGAAAAACACCACTCTTTATTGGCTAGTACATACAACTTAACGCTCCACAAAACATGCGTTTTCATCCAGGCACCTCTCAGACTTCATCAGAAAATACACAGAATGTGAAAAACCTGTTTAAATAGTAAAAGGTTAACACTTAATAACTAATTAGTGGATAAAGCTATGCACACAACACAAATCACATATTAAAAACATGAAAGAGTTTTTTAAAAATATGAAAACATTTCTAAAAATTGTTTTATATATAAAACATCAGTCCTCAGAAAAAAATATACAAATATAAATAACAAATCTAATTAAAAATCATAATTTAGCTGCCCTGAGTTTTAACAGGGGTAACAAGGAAATATGATTGTTTAGACCCGGGAATTTACTGGCATCCAAAACATTTTTAGAAATGTCTTCATATTTTTAAGAAACCCTTTCATCTTTTTAATATGTGATTTGTGTTGTGTGCATAGATTTATCCACTAATTAATTATCAAGTGTTAACCTTTTACTATTTAAACAGGTTTTTTACATTCTGTGTATTTTCTGATAAAGTCTGGGAGGTGCCTGGACAAAAACGCATGTTTTGTAGAGCGTTAAGTTGTATGTACTAGCCAATAAAGAGTGGAGTTTTTCTGTCTTTGAAACCCAGTCTGTTTTGTTTATTGCCTCAGGATACCCAGATTCACCAAATGGACTGGAGAGTGCACCTGAAGTTGCCCTTTGGTCATGCCTGAACAGTAGGGTGAGCTGCTTAGTCGTTTGGTTGGTGAGGGGTGAATAAAGAGCCTTGCCCTGCTGGGCAATCAGTGTCAGGGTATATTAGTGCTTGCTATTAGGTCTGAGCAAGTGCTGGGCTGTAAGATGCTTTTTGAGTGCTTAGGCTGAGAGTTAGACTAGTTTTAAGGGAAAAACTGAAGAGGAGACTTAGAGGAGCCGGGAATAATTTAACCGTAGCTAACCGGCACTGCCCGGTGCACAAAACCATGCAAACGCAGTTTTTATAGTAGGGAAATGAAAGAGATAGAAATTAGTCCAAAATGGCCAATAAACTACTAACTTCTGGGCTTAAACCACTCCTCCATGGACAGATAGGTTGCTCAAAGCTCCCCTCTCTCACAGGTGAACAGAGAAACTTCCTTCTATCCAAGTAAGGTATGGGCAACTCAGAAACTAGTATCACAGCCCTGAATTCAGCACTAGCCTGAAAACTGGAATATACTAGCTAAGAAGGGTGGGAAACAAGGAATTATTTTTGTTTTTTTTTTTTTGAAAAGATAAGGCAAAAACAGTAAAAAAATGCACTTAAAACAGCTTTAAATGACTGCAAATGATCAGAAAAGGCTATCACACTTTAGTGTGTAGCCTACAACAGTTAAACAAATTATTTAAACAAAAAACAACTTTTTAAATGTGCAGGCAGTCGAATCATGAAGTGCAGTGGATTAACAAGGAGGAAGTAAGGATAGCTATAAAGAGGATGAAGAATGGAAAGGCTTTTGGTCCAGATAACATACCTGTGAAAGCATGGAGGTGTTTAGGTGAAATGGCAGTGGAGTTTTTAACTAGATTATTTAATGAAATCTTGGAAAGTGAGAGGATGCCTGAGGAATGGAGAAAAAGTGTTTTGGTACCGATTTTTAAGAATAAGGGTGATGTGCAGAGCTGTAGTAACTACAGAGGGATTAAATTGATCAGTCACAGCATGAAGTTATGGGAAAGAGTAGTGGAAGCTAGGTTAAGAAGGGAGGTAATGATTAGTGATCAGCAGTATGGTTTCATGCCAGGAAAGAGCACTACAGATGCGATGTTTGCTCTGAGAGTGTTGATGGAGAAGTGCAGAGAAGGTCAGAAGGAGTTGCATTGTGTCATTGTGGACTTAGAGAAAGCATATGACAGGGTGCCTAGAGAGGAGTTGTGGTATTGTATGAGGAAGTCGGGTGAGTCAGAGAACTATGTAAGAGTGGTACAGGATATGTATGAGGGTAGTGTGACAGCAGTGAGGTCTGCGGTGGGAGTGACGGATGCATTTAAGGTGGAGGTGGGACTACATCAAGGATCAGCTCTGAGCCCTTTCTTATTTGCAATGGTGATGGACAGGTTGACAGATGAGATCAGACAGGCCCGTGGACTATGATTTTTGCAGATGACATTGTGTTTTGTAGTGAGAGTAGGGAACAAGTGGAGGAGACCCTGGAGAGGTGGAGATATGCTCTAGAGAGAAGAGGAATGAAGGTCAGCAGGACTAAGACAGAATATATGTGTGTGAATGAGAGGGAGGATAGAGGAATGGTGAGGATGCAGGGAGTAGAGATGGCGAAGGTGGATGAGTTTAAGTACTTGGGATCAACAGTTCAGAGTAATGGTGAGTGTGGAAGAGAGGTGAAGAAGAGAGTACAGGTAGGATGGAGTGGGTGGAGAAGAGTGTCAGGAGTGATTTGTGACAGACGAGTACCAGTAAGAGTGAAAGGGAAGGTCTACAAGAGGGTAGTGAGACCAGCTATGTTATATGGGTTGGAGACAGTGGCATTGACAAAAAGGCAGGAGTCAGAGCTTGACGTGGCAGAGATGAAGATGTTAAGATTTGCACTGGCTGTGACAAGGATGGACAGGATTAGGAATAAGTATATTAGAGGGTCAGCCCAGGTTGGAAGGTTTGGAGACAAAGCCAGAGAGGCAAGATTACGTTGGTTTGGACATGTGCTGAGGAGGGACGCAGAGTATATTGGGAAAAAGATGGTAAGGATGAAGCTGCCAGGTAACAAGGAAAGAGGAAGGCCTAAGATAAGGTTTATGGATGTGGTGAGAGAGGACATGCAGGTGGTTGGTGTCACAGAGCACAATGCAGAGGACAGGAAAAATGGAAACAGTTGATCCGCTGTGCTGATCCCTAACGGGAGCAGCCGAAAGAAGAAGAAGAAGGTAGTCAAATAAGTACAATATGTGAAAAAACAAGCTTTTAAATCACAATAAAGGCTGGAAAATCTGCATTTAGGCGGAAAGCAGTTAAGTATAGCAAAAAAGTGCAGAAAACTGATACTTAATCACTCCAAAGTCTCTCTCCTAATCTAGAAGGCTTGTATCAGTTTAAGACTTTCTAGTGCTACTCAGTAGGTTAGTTACAGGAAAGATGGGAAACAAGCGCAGATGTGGTCTTTTAAAGCAGAAAGTTAAAAGAGATGGACAAACTGTCCAAATGGTCAATAAACTACAATTTCTGGGCCAAGAACCTTTCCTCTCATGGTAGACAGGCTACCTAGTGCTTGCCACTCCCACTGATAAGCTAGAAGGCTTTCCTCCAACACAGAAAGGCTTGCGGGGCTCAGAAGCTTACCAACAGTCCTGGATACAGCAACTCTGTATCTGGACTAGGCTAGTTACAGGAAAGGTGGGAAACAAGCGCAAGTGCGGTTTTTAAACCAGAATGTTGAAAGATATGGAAAAAATATGCCCAAACGGCCAATAGCTACATTTTCTGGGCTAGGAACCACTCCTCTTGTGGTAGATAGGCTACCTAATGCTTACTACTCCCACTGATAAGCTAGGAGGCTTCTCTCCAACACAGAAAGGCTTGTGGGGCTCAGAAGCTTACAAAGAGTCCTGTAGTACAGCAAATCTGTACCTGGACTAGACTAGTTACAGGAAAGGCGGGGAACAAGTACAAATGTAGGCTTTTAAGCCAGCAAGTTGAAAGAGATGGAAACTGCCCAAATGGCCAAATAAACTACAATTTCTGGGCCAAAACTCATTCTTCCCATGGAGGATAGGCTACCTAGTGCTTACCACTCCCACTGATAAGCTAGAAGGCTTTCCTCCAACACAGAAAGGCTTGGGGGCTCAGAAGCTTACTAACTATCCTGGCTACAGCAACTCTGTAACCGGACTAGGCAAGTTATAGGAAAGGCGGGAAACAGGCACAAATGTGGCTTTCAAACCAGAAAGTTGAAAGAGATGGAAAAAAAACTGCTCAAACAGCCAATAGCTACAATTTCTGGACTAGGGACAACTCTTGTGGTAGATAGGCTACCTGATGCTTACCACTTCCACTGATAAGCTAGAAGGCTTCCCCTCCAACATGGAAAGGCTTGGGGGGCTCAGAAGCTTACAAAGAGTCCTGGATACAGCAAATCTGTACCTGGACTAGACTAGTAACAGGAAAGGTAGGAAACAAGCACAAACACAGGCTTTTAAATCAAAAGGTTGAAAGAGATGGAAAAGCTTCCCAAACGGCCAATAAACTATAATTTCTGGGCCAGAAACCACTCCTCCTGTGGTAGATAGGTTACCTAGTGCTTACCACTCCCACTGATAAGCTAGAAGGCTTCTCTCCAACAAAGAAGGGCTTGGGGGGCTCAGAATCTTACCAACAGTCCTGGATACAGCAAATCTGTACTTGAATTACACTAGTTATAGAAAGGCGGGGACCAAATGCAAAACGGGCTTTTAACCAGAAAGTAGAAATAAATGGAAAAACTGCCCAAACGGCCAATGAACTACAATTTCAGGGCCAAAACCCACTCTTTCCATAGTAGATAGGCTACCTAGTGCTTATCATTCCCACTGATAAGCTAGAAGGCTTCCCTCCAACACGGAAAGGCTTGGGGTGCTCAGAAGCTTACCAACAGTCCTGGATACAGCAAGCCTGTATCTGGACTTGACTAGTTACAGGAAAGGCAGGAAACAAGCTTAGATTTTTTTTTTTGTTACAGAAAAGCTGCTAAAACAGCAGTAAATACAATTCAAATTGTAGTGCAGGCCAGCACACCTGTGCGTGTAGCAACACTATGGCAAATACAGTTAAATAAATGCAATTAAATTAACAAATGACTAAAAAACAAGTGCAGGAGGCAGTAAATTAGAAGGCTACTAACAAGCAGTAATAAGTGCAGAGTAAGAGCAACTGAACAGATAACAGCATGCAGAATAGCGACTAAGGCAGTTACAGTAAGAGCAGATGATAAGATATATATATATATATATATATATATATATATATATATATATATATATATATATTTTTTTTTTTGGGAAGGAACAGAGCAGGATTAAGAGGCTACAGGGGTTGTTCTTCCCAAATGCTCTGTTTGTACACAGTAGGAGTGCCTGAAATCAGAATATTATCTCACTGCACTCAGTTGAGTGAGCAAATGAGATGGGCCGAGAAGGAGTATCCAAATATAAATCTACAAGAGGGGCGGGCAATTTCAAAGCCACCAACATTAATACCAAAACAAGAACAGGGAGTGTGGGTGGGGAACTAACTGTAGAGAGACAGCCACATCTTCAGTTGAATTAATATTCAGTGAAAAACACAAATAAATAAATCAAATACAGTACTATATGCAAAAGAGCAGATAAAAGTGTACTTAAATTCACTTATACGTCCAGCTGATTTCAGGTAGATGTTAGCCAGCCAAAGCTCTGATATTAAGCAGGGATAACTCAAAATATACCACTTATATAAGGCAAGACAGGATGTCAGTGATGAGCTGAAACTACCCCCCACTACTATCAATGGCTACACAGAAATTCTAAAACGTACTCTGTAGAGAGATAGCCACAACTTCAGTTGAGTTCGTATTCAGTGAAAAACACAAATAAATAAATTAAATACAGTACTATATGCAAAAGAGCAAATAAAAGTGTACTTACATTCACTTATACATCCAACTGATTTCAGGTAGATGTTAGCCAGCCAAAGCTCTGATATTAAGCAGAGATAACTCAAAATGTACCATTTATATAAGGCAAAACAGGATGTCAGTGATGAGCTGAAACTACCCCCACTGCTATCAATGGCTACACAGAAATTCTAAAAATTACTCTGTAGAGAGACAGCCACAACTTCAGTTGAGTTAATATTCAGTGAAAAACACAAATAAATAAATTAAATACAGTACTATATGCAAAAGAGCAGATAAAAGTGTACTTAAATTCACTTATACATCCAGCTGATTTCAGGTAGATGTTAGTCAGCCAAAGCTCTGATATTAAGCAGAGATAACTCAAAATATACCACTTATATAAGGCAAGACAGGATGTCAGTGATGAGCTGAAACTACCCCCACTGCTATCAATGGCTACACAGAAATTCTAAAAAGTACTCTGTAGAGAGACAGCCATAACTTCAGTTGAGTTCATATTCAGTGAAAAACACAAATAAATAAATTAAATACAGTACTATATGCAAAAGAGCATATAAAAGTGTACTTACATTCACTTATACGTCAAGCTGATTTCAGGTAGATGTTAGCGGGCCATAGCTCTGATATTAAATGTAAAATAAATAATAAATTAATATGTAAATGTATACCAGTATTCCATATCACTATGTAGCCAAATGATTAGCATGGTGGCCTTAAGTGCAGGGTTCAACAACAGAGACAGGTTATTTTGTAAATACACATTATGTGAATTATGTTAAATCCCGATTAAATTTGGTATGAGTACACAGACAGGTTATTAAATGTATTTTGCAAATACACATTTATGAGAAGTACTATTAAACCCTGACTGAATTTTGTATGAATATACAGACAGGTTATTAAACATTTAAGTTGCAAATACACATTATTTGATCTATTTTTAAATCTTGCTTTGCTGCACTCAGCTAAGCTCTGCTAAGCATAGCTGCCCCTTGTCAAACAATGCTTAAACAAGGAATGTTTTAGCAGTGCTTAGCTGGTTTGCACATTGTTAAGCAGTGTGAAGCACTGTTAAGCATTGCCAGTTTAAGCACTGCTCAGCTAAGCTTAGTGGGTTTGCACCATTCTAAGCGATGCACCACTTTTTAAAAAATTGCCCAAAGGTGGTGAAGGGCAGGAAAACAGGCTTATTTAAGTGCAACAGGCAGGAATACAGAAGAACCAGTTGGAATTTGAACTTGGCAGAAACTATGGCAGGTGTTGGAGAGGGTGTGTGCTTCTGGGTGCAGTGTTGGGGCACTCTGGAGTCATGGGTCATGGTTGGACTCCTTGTTAAATACCATGATGTCCAGCTGCTGCAGGACTAGTACCAAGGATCAGAGTACAAGGCAGAGGCCTGAGATCAGCTGGCACATGATCTCAGCAGTGCAATTGGTATCCCCCACACAGATGAGCAAGTGCATCATCATTATCATGACCTCAAGTGTTGGGAGGGGATCTCTTGGCCACCTGGGTCCAAGATGCTCAGGATGGGAAAGCCCCATGAGTTTTTAAGTATTGTTAGCATTGTTTCACCAAACCCTAATCTGAATGTGTGATAGACAGGTATGCATAATGTGTGTTTCTCTCCCCACAGTTGCAGAGTAGAGAGCTTGCAACCTAGAGGTCCATGCAGGGTGCCTGGCCAGGGTGCACCATGAGTGTGGGAAGTACAGATATATCTTGCAATCTGAAGTCATATAAACAAGAAAGAGTAAATTAGTAACTGCCAGTAGGTATAGTCAGTTTTGATTGCACTGCAATGAATGTGATCATAGACCTGGACTGAAATGAGTGAGTAATGCCATGTACAGTTCAATAAAGATGAAAGCATGAAACCTGATAATGTTAAGGAAATAAAGTTTCTACTGCATTAATTGTGGAATTGCAGATGTATTGCAACACTTGCATTATATGAACTGTTCTTCAATAAAGACTGGAAAAATATACCAATCACTGCATGAAGTCACCCCTAATAAAGCTGTGTTGTGCCATATGTGTGTATTTTGAGCTGTTGGTCATAAAATCGAGTATTACATCTGCTGTAAACTACACAAAGAATACCATTAAATGACTGAAGGTTAGCTAATAAAGAGTGTTCTGCTAAATTGTAGATGTGGATCTGTACTACAAGATATAATGCACTATGATATTTGATCTGCACTAAGATCTGAAGCAATAATAGGAACGCTCAAGGTATATTATGTATATCAGGATTGTCTTGTGTTAACCATTACATTTCAGCTATATGCATTCCTGTTCTTAGGTTCGCTGCTGCAGGCAAGTATGGAGCTGTTATAGCTGTAGACTGCAAATATATCATCTGCAACTATATATGGGTCAGGTAGCCAACCCAGCACTCTGATATGGTTTGTACACATCACAGATATTTCTGCCCACTAGGGGTATATTGTCTATGCCTGCATTCCATGTATTAATGCTCAGTTCACCTACTATCTCTGTCATGCATGAATTCCATGCTTGTGTGTTCAAGTATCACTGCAGTCTTGTATAACACTCTAGTTCTATTACCAGGTCATATGTTGTCACCAGGTGAGCTCTAGGCAAATATCAGTCACTCAATATGCAGCAGTGGCTCAGTAGCTCAGTTTGCTAAATGCTAGGTCTGATGTACCTTTTGTCACACACAGACCAGAGTACGAATCCAGTGACAAGTACTACTAAATATTATTGAATCAATTATGTATTGTTAACAGATGTTCTCCCCACAGGAATTACAGGTAAATAATTGACTGTACTATCCATTAGAATGGGTTAATAATTTGTGTGTTCAGAAGTACCAGAGTGTTAACAGCATTGCTCAGCAATGTGATAAGATGTCAGAAAATAAAGGCAACCAGTACAATACTAATAAAAGTTAATACAATAAATACAATGTGTAATCTTGGTATGGCTGTATACGTGGTGTGTCTGCGAATGTCTGCTTATAGTCTAAACCCATGCCTGCCAAGGATGTCATGATAGTCATAAACTCTCTGTACTGTGCATGATAAATGTCTCCCAAGTGTCATACTGTCACAGACTGTAATCACAGTTGTCTAATCCCTCTGTCACAGATCTATCATTGCCATGATTTATGCCAATAGCACAGTTACACTACATCAGCCCACAGTACACCTTGGTAGTCATATATGTCCACCTGACGTGTAATAGTCCTCTGTAGTTGTGTACCTGTAGGTGTTACATCTTGGCCCATACTGTCCCATGCGGATAGCTTGAGAGGTATGTATGTGCTACAGACATTGTAGAGCACTTGTATACATAAAGGAAGGGCAGACCTGCAGAGTAAATAAGAGTACTGTTGCAAACAGTATAGCCTATACTGGTATTAATGGACTGTATTTCTCTTTCCCCCACCCCTTATATGCATCATAATTTATTATTGTTATACATGGGGTATGGTTTATTATTAACATATGTTGTTCTCAAAACATTATGTTGGGCCTTATGCTTTATTATTGTTATGTATTTCAATGGATGCATACTAACATAGCTTGTTGAATTACCTATGTTGTTGGCCTTATGCTGAAAATGTTACTGGCATGCTGTTACTATACTGACTGCTATCTCACTTATTGTTGTGCTCCGTATACTATGCAATGTTATGTTACTGGGTTATTACAATATTCTGGCATGTCATAACTAAATAAATGTTCTGTTCATTACTAATCTATACATGTTGAAATACCTCAACACCATAGCTCGACTGGGTAGGCTGGTTCCTGGTGATCCACCTAGCCTACCTCAGATGGCTGTGGCACCGGGTCCCAGTATATCTGGGACCAAAGCCGGTGGTGCACCCTTCACAGGCCCTATACCACCAATGGGTGGAACTGCCTCAGGGGATGGGGCTCATCCCCCCTGGGAGCTGGTGTGGAGGGTGAGTTGTCATCCAGGAACAGCTACTGGTGATGGTGCACAGGATCATGCAACATGGCTACGAGAATTTCCTGTGCTGGATTGAGGGTAGACTTGCCAACCTGGAGAGGCAAGGTGGCCCAGTGCCCAGCCCCCAGCACAGCCACTTTCAGGACAGTGAAGGAGCAGTGTTGACTGCCCATGGGTGGGGAGCTCAGTCTGGGGGCACACGGCTCTCTGATTCCAAAACACCCTCCCCATCCAAGGTGTTTACTCCCCATGTGTCACACACTGCCCCTGTATGCTGTTTTCTCTGTCTTGTCTGTTTGCAAATGCAGCCTCTCCCACCCAACTTACCTCCCCACATGTACCTATATCCCTTTCCCAACATTTCACTCTCTCCTTAAGGGCATCTGTCCCACAAAAAATATCGCCACATAACTAGATCTCCATGTTGCACCCACATCCACTGTACACAATCAATTACTACAATAATTAATGCACACAGTTATGTTGCCCTCATCCATCTCTCTGGGGTGTGAGAGTCCAAATTCCAAATTTTCTACAACCTGCACAGCTGTTGCTGTACAAGAAATGGGGAGCTGTGGTCCTTTCCTACACCCTTCCTGCACATCACTACCTGCCTTTCAGTATGTTTTTCCTGTTGCTTGCCCCTATTTCACCACTTTCCCATCACTCCTTTTTCCTTTTCTTTTTTTTAAATTAGCATGGGTTTAGGTGGAGCTAAGCAGCACGGTGCTCTGCACCATGTAAACCACTTAAAACTGCTTAAAAGGGTCTTATTCACCTTATGTGTTTCTGACAGTGGTAGGCACATCTGCAAAATAATCACCCCTTGCTAAGTCTCAAACCCAGGCACGGCGTATCTTGCAAATCCACCTGCTTATTACTGACTCAGTAGATCAGTCTGCTAAATTCCTAATATGCTGTACATTTTGCCACCCACAGTCCTGGGTTCAAATCCAATGTGTAGCACTTCAATGACATGCTTGTGAATACAACAAATAATGACTGAGTCCTGCAATTTTAAGCAGAACAGGTTGCTGCTACTGCATTCACTGCTACCCATGTTAGCACATAAAAGCCTGTAGGTAGTGACACACTTCACAAATATGTATAGGCTACCTAAACGTTCCCTACCCCTCTCTGAATGGCACTGTTACATAACATATGTACCTTAAGCACATGCCTCACCTGGACTGTTATGGGTACCCTCACCCTGGCTTTGCTATAATGACAGAGCTGACACTGTTCCCTCACTGACACATACAGCTTGCTGTCTTCCAATGTGTTCACACTCACACTTCCAAGTATGACTCGTGGGCAACACGCAGCAGCTGCAGCCTGCAACGTATACAGCACTATGTTCAGCTACCTGCTACAGACCTACCATACCTCACAACCCCCTAGAACAAGGGATCCACACAACACCCATACATAAAGGGGTGGGGCAAAGGTCAAGTGACAGGGACATGTGTCACAATCTGCCTCTACAAACATAGTGAGCTGATAGACCAGCAGCTACTGCAGCAGCATGCATATTCTGATGTGTAAGAAGTATGAGACTCACATCTATCTTCCCCCTTACTGACCTCAACCCACATTGTTCAACACTGAACTGCCACATAATCATAAAGTCATTTCACAATGGTCAAACATAACATGCAAAACTGTGGACATACCACATAAATCCCAACACTGGAGAGTATTTCTACCTACCCTATGTAATGCTGTAGTCACCACACCTCAATAATGTCCATCTCACAGACTAGGAAAGGGGCCAAGGCCTACATGAAGGCCTTAAATATAGCACTGTTGTGTCATACCATTGGCTAATGAAAGTGCAACCCAGCTGTTCCGGATGCAGTTAGCAAGTCTGAGTCATGGATTGGTGCATAGGCAATCAGCTGTTAATGATCATTACCTACAAAAGGCAAGCAGCTGCCTATGGTAAACAGGTCTGTAACTTGTTTTACCAAGACAGACTGCAATTTCAGAAGCATTTTTCTTTAGGATTTCTGCACAAAAAGGATTACAGCACTCTATCAGGTATGTAATACAAGTCCCCATTTAATTTGACACAAATGGGAGGATGCAGTTTTGGGGAATAAGGATTACAACAATAGGGCTGTAATATATCTCTGGGAATGAGATATTAGTGATATTCTGCTGTCCAGAACCTACAGGCTTGCCTTTCAACTCTGACTGCTATGACTTAGATCACAGCTCTAGCCCTCTCACTCATCCTACAATGGTAAGCTCCTATATGAATGCTATTGGATTGTGTGTTAGACAATAGTGACAGTAAGTAATGCTGGGCACAGCTGGCATATCACATGATGTACTGTCATTCAGCTCCTCTCAGTCTGTGAATGTAGCACAGTAATCATTCAAACATCAAACAGGTGTCCCTGACTGTCCTGATGTACTCTGGCTAGGTCACAGTTTTGTTGACATTCATATTTCATTGCTTGAGAGCTATGGTTAGCATACCTGGCAACCCCATACAGCAGGATTTCAGGTCATAGCCATTAGTAGTGGGGGACACAATCCCAACCTCAGAGACAGAGTGTACATATTGCTCATATAAAGTAAGGGTATGAATACAGTAACAGATATTACTGTGGCATAGCTGTTGTCTGAGTGTTCTGGTGTGTGACTGCCAGATGTTCCACATTCTAAGAACAACCATCAATTATTGCCCAACTGTTTGCCAGACATCTACATGTGTCTGGCAAACGGACCACATATATGAGGCACATGTACACATTCCACAAACATACAAACATCTGTGTACTGGAGAAGTAAGACACCTACAGGGAAGATACCCTACAGAATGTTTGCATTGGTGTGTGACACTGTGGCACATGGATGTTGCTGGACTGTCCCCATACACTTGTAATAACACACACCTATTTGTCAAACAGTGGCTGTCTGACATGGTACTGGGATATTGCCCATAGTGGACACACCACAGTAGACAGCATTGATGGGAGTGGAGGCATACAGCACACTCCATCACGGCAAACAGGGACATAGCTGGTATTGCTACCATGTTGCTGATATTCACATGCATACTGCACTGATAGATGGAGGGGTATGACATGTAAGGTAGCAGTGGATAGTGCAGGTCAGTTTGGATGCGCAAGGCCTGTACATAGTGGATAGCAATGTATATGGTTCTGTGATGTGTTCCTCTATTCTTGTCTTTCAGAAAGGATATATAGATGGAGGCACCCACCATTTTCAGCTGTGAAAAATGATGTTATCCTGGATGGCCTCAGACTGCATCACAGCATTCTGCTGTTCAGAACTCACCATAATAGTGAGCAATGTTCAGCACTGTGGGCTGACCTTATTACAGCAGTCAACCACATAGAGCTACAGGACAGAACCTACAAGCAGGTCCAACACAGGGTAACAGATATGGTAAATGCTGCATGGCAAAGGGCCGCTGATGTGGCCAGGGACTGTGCTGCCTCCATGGAAGGCCTGCAGCAGTAGAACCACTTTCGGGCAAAGAGGAATTGCTGGTGAACCTGGGATCAACCACCAGCTCCCAAGCATCCATCATCCCATACATCGTGGAGATGGGTGCCACAGCATCCACAGCAGAGGAGCATCCAGGTAAGCCTCCTGTGTTCATCACTGTAATACTCCATCAGTAACTGTGGCAGCCTCTACATACCAGTACATGGATGTAAGGTCAATCTGCACTGGGGGGTTTGTTTGTAATGCACACTTGACACACATACTCAGAATGTCAGCAATGTAGGCAGCATCACAGTACCTACTGTACATGTTTATATATGCACATATTACCCTGTAACACTGCCACATTTGGTATTGCTGACCAAACCTGTCCCTCACATTTCCATAGGTACATCAGGTGTGGCTGGAGTCCAATGTCCTGTATCTGGTGAGTGTGATACTTTTTTTGTATGGATCATATATACCCTAAGAATGTTAAGGGCTGCCATTTTGCTGTAGACACAACTGATATGATTAGCCAAAGTACACTACTTGTATGCTCAGTTTTGGAGGGGTCACCTGAAGTGCATTGAATTGGTAATCACAATAGTGTATGTGCAGGAGCTGTAATATATTTGAACTTTTTTTTGTGAAGCTCTATGCAGTCAGCTATACAGGAAGCAATAGTATGCTCAAGACTGGTGCACTGTGTTTTAGGTGTAGGTCTATCACATACACTGACATATCGCTTAACTCGCAGTTGTATAGTAGTGGCAACATTAACCGGATGTAGCTGCAGTGCATGTGGTTTAATTGGCCTGTCTTGTCTGTGTATGTTGTAATCCGATTGTGTGCTGTGTATGGGATCAGAAATAAGATGTGATATGTGTAATGCAGTTGTGGCACACCGTGTGAGTGTGTGAGTGTGTGTGTGTGTGTGTGTGTGTGTGTGCATGTGTGTGTGTGTGTGTGTGTGTGTGTGTGTGTGTGTGTGTGTGTGTGTGTGCGTGTGTGTGTGTGTATCACCATATATAAAAGTGCAGGTATTAATGTACTTCTTTTGTCTTCCTCCTCACAGGTGACCATGGGGGTTGGAGTCTGCCCCCCTCACAACCTGATGTCAGTGTCTCATCAGACTCTGATGATGATGGTGGCCATAGTGGGGCACAGGTGGGATTGTTAGGGGCTGAATATGTCCCATGGGTTGACATCCCACTTCCTCACTCATTGTCCCCGCACACAGTCAGTATGCCCACACATACCCAGTCCCCTGTGGCCACAGATATCAGACAGTCATTGTGTGGTGGCATCAAAAAGGAGAATGTGGCAACAATGGTATCAGTGACTGTAGACACTAGCCATAGCCAGAGAACTGGTGAGGTCCCACACAGGCAGATTGATAGAGTTGCTAGAAGGAGGACTGCTGCCCATCCACCACCTGTCACAGGCATCACATCATGAGTCACTCGACACATGTTTTGGTCCATCATGGAGGCACAGGCACATTCCGAACACAACACCATACAGATGCTCAGGATCATGGATGCATCACTGTCCGACATCTGTAACTCCCTCCACCACATTGGTGATGTCATGCATCATTTCACGGATGTAGTGGACAGATGGTGGGGTGAGAAATTGTTAGCCCTTGACTGCACATTGTCTGTGCTAGAACATGTGGTGGGAGTAGGGTGTCAGACATGTGAATGTTTGTCAGCAACAACTTCCGCTGAGAGTCAATGTGGCCATGCACGCTCATGCTTCTGTAGTGGCAGTACCTGCAGCACTACAGAAGGGAGGGTGCTATCCACACCACGATTTGGCAGGTCATGGGCATGTGGTCCTGGGTGGACCCATTAAGGACACAGGCCCAGCAGACAACAGTCACCATCAGTGACTAGTACTGCATCTTACCCTGGGCATGGTGGTGCCAGTGCCACTCCTGGCACAGCCAGTTCCCATGTTCGTGGCCAGAGATGGTGAACTGTCCATTCTACCATGTACAGTCCACAACTGTCCAACATATCCACCTGTAGGGCTAGCACATGGTTTGACTGTTTATGGGCACATACTCATACATCAATGTCACATGCAGGTCACCAAAAGACATACATGGCACCTCTCCATGGCCCAGCTGACCAGCACCTCTTCCTGACTCCCACACATGATGTCAACTGTTTAGCACAGCCTAGGCCTCTGGTACACCCACACCCACACCACACCTTGTGCATGTGATGATACCTGTACCACATCCCTGCCATCCATACCATCGATGCAGGGACATGCAAATATGTGTCTGATGCACAGGGTGACTATAGTACATTACAGGACATTTTGTAGTACGGTTGTGTCATGCCATGACAGGTGCTGTATGCTGGCATGTGTCATGTTTACACATCAAAGTGTTTGCACCTTTGTTGCATGATGATAGATTGGTGGTGGTATCTCAGACTGACAGTTGTCTCTCAGAACTTTGTATGTTTCCATTGTAGGGCTCTGAGTGGTTACACTGTGGAGACTTGGTGGCAATACAGTGGCTGAGGATGGCATGTTAGCAAAGCAGATTCAGCAAGGTACGGCTGTATATCTGCATGGTTACCTAGGTGCATATGTGTAGAACAGTGTGTCAGGGGCAACAGCGTACTGCTGTATGCATACTCCATGACAAGGCATGCTACCCCAGATATTTGCCACCTGCGTGTTCTGTACCTACATATGTAGGTGGTAGCAGATAGCATTTATGCCTAGGTAGATCTAGGCTATTTAGGGCCAGCAGCTACTCACAAGGAATTAAAATGTGTAACCATTGCACACATATAGGCAAGACAAACACACTACTACAAGGGGGTATATTTGCGCACACACACACACACACACACACACACACACACACACACACACACACACACACACACACACACACACACACACACACACACAGTTGTCCTTTTTGAGATTAGAACCCCTACCATTCTAGTAGTATATACTATAGTACTGTGTACTTATTGCATGTGTCACTGAGCTTATGTGCTTTGAGAGTGTTTGCCACTGCTAATAAGATGGATGACATCAACAGGCCCTGTAAAGGAGGCTAATGGGAGGATGACAGAGCCTGAAAATGTATAACCATTGCACACAGATACACTGATGCAAAGGGGTATATTTACACACATACACATACACACACACACACACACACACACACACACACACACACACACACACACACACACACACACACACACACACACACACACACACACACACATACTTGCCATTTTTGAGATTAGTGGCCCTGTCTATCTAGTAATAAATACTATAGTATTGCACACTTATCAAATGCACCATGGAGCTTATGTGTTCTGAAAGTGTTTGCCAGTGGTGTTAAGGTGGATTACATCAGCAGACCCTGTAAAGAAGGCCAATGGGGGGTTGACAGGGTCAGAAAATGTATAACCATTGCACCCAGAGAGGCAAGACAGACATACTGCTGCAAGGGGGTATAATTACACAAACACAAAGTGTGTTGCTCTTTTTTGAGATTAAAACCCCTGCCTATCTAGTAGTTTATACTATAGCACTACATACTTACTGCATGCACCACAACGCTTAAGTGTTTTAAGAGCATCTGCCAGTGCTGTTAAGTTGTATGATATCAGCAGCTGTTGACAGGGTGGACACTGTTGTGGAGGATGCTAGTTACAGGGCCATAAAATGACTGACCATTGCACAGACATAGGCCTGATAAGCATGTCTGTACTACTGTATGGGAAATATGTACATACACACAGACACACACACACATACACGCGTGCACGCATGCACACACACACACACACACACACACACACACACACACACACACACACACACACACACACACACACACACACACACACAGTGGCTAATGTGAGATTAGAACTCCTACCTACTTACTAATACATGTTACTGCTCAATGTACTAGCTGCATGCACCACCAGTTACATTTGGTGTATATACATTTGTAGCACTACATCACTCAACACCTTTATGTGGCTATATATGTGTGTGTGTGTGTGTGTGTGTGTGTATATATATATATATATATATATATATATATATATATATATATATATATATATATATATATATATATATATATATATATATATATATACTGATAGATAAGGGTAATAAGGGTAATCATGTCTGAGAGGGATAAGGAGAGACAGGTACATATACATAGCTGTCTGTATGGACAGAGATATTTGCACATCTCAGTTCTTTAGGCAGATGAGGCATCAGAAATGGGCCAAAATTAGCTAAGTGTAGGAACATGGCCAGTGTGACCATCAGTACTTCCACGGTGACTCCACACCAGACCTACCTGCACTCCAGTCTGGGATTTTGTGTGCTACAGCCAATTGGTTGCTGCACCTGATTCAACAGTCCAGTACCTCCCTGATATTATGTCCAAGGGATCTCTGGCTGTGAGCTGCACATAATATCTGAAACATATCTAGGGTGTGTACAGATTGTAATAGACTGTACAGAGTTTTGCATCATATGTCTGCAATGTTTTACATAGCATTGTGATTTTCTGGTACATCAGTGACAAATCATTACACAGTGACATTAGGAATAGATGACAGACAGCTGAGTTATTGACTGCATACACAGCAGAGAACCCATGCTACTTCACAACCTGTTATTCTCTGCACTTTCTACATTTGTCTGGCCACTAGTTAATCCTTCTCCTTATATGTGGGCCTTTGCCTCACTCCTGTTCATGGCTTTGTCCATATTTCCTGCTCTAAGTAGTTGTAGGTATACTGTACCTGGGGTACATGATGCAATGCCACACACAGGATGTTGTGCAGGATGTCCTGCATTCCTCCCCATGTATCTGCTCTGCTCCTCAGACAGCTGTGTTTTTTTGGTAATATATTACCATATGGTGCCCACTGACTTGTTGTAGGTACAGACACAGTTACGTGATGGCCTGTACATCCTGCTGCTACTCTGATTTGTTACAACCTGCTGTTATACTAGCCACCTTCTAGGTTACTCAGAGCATGTTCAATATCCATAGCTGTGGCCCCCTGTCCCTCCATTGTCTCTGGCTTTGTCCATCTGTCTTGCAGTAACAAATAGTGACATATTGACAGTCTGTGGGACTCCTACCATAGGAGTACCTCACATGCAAAATTGTAGGTCCAGACAGATTCGAACCCTGAACACCATCAACCATGCTAATGTACTTAGCCCACTGAGCTACACCAGCCACCAGAAAGTGAGGTTTAATTCCTGACACTATCAACAGCAGACAGACATACACTTTGACCCCTGCATATTGAGGCAATAGAACATGTCTCCAGGTTGTTTGGGAAAGCCCTGGGATTGTGTGGTCTGCTGCTATAACCTTGCAAACATACTGCTACTGCAGTTGTATGGGAACACAGCTGTGTTGGGGGTGGGGGATTTTAGCATTGATAGCCATGCGTCTGTCCTATGACCCCGCTGTTTGTCATTTTCCTCGCATACTGCAGTAGGTTTTGCTGCCTTGTGGCCTACTGCATATTATAGGGCAGCCAGTATTGGACAGAGAGTTTCTGTTGTCCCAGATAGCTGTTAGTTCTATGCAAGTAGCCCAGTAGCCCACTCTATTCCCTTGCATACATGCAGCAGGTCCATACCTATGCTACCATAGTCTAGTAAACCATACATTTGTTGTAAAAAAGAGTGATTTACCCTGTGAATGCAGTAGTTGAGATAACAGTGCTTCAGGGCTGACTCTGTCTGATGCTCACAGTACACAGCCAATACATGGTAAGGTACAGGTTGTGTGATGTGGCTGGCATCCTTTTTATCATGTATGTGAGTTGGAGTAAGGTGTCAGTTCCTTGGACCCTAGGTTGTCAGTGCATGTGCTATGCATTGCCTCTTTGTTAAGGCCATAGCATACTGGACACACCTATGTCTGTCTACAAGGACAGGCTCAGGGAGTTCCTCCTCCAAGTCCCCCTGTGGGTGTGGCTGTGGGGCCCTTGGCACTGGTGGGGGCTGTGTGTCCCTTCCCTGTGATGATCCTGCCACAGCTGTTTCAGCAGGATCATATTGTGTAGCATGGCACATACTGCGAACATCTGTGCACATGTGACTGGACAGTACTGCAGGGCTACTCCAGATATATTGAGGCACCGGAACCATGACTTGAGCAGCCCAAACACACTCTCTATGTTGTTCCTAGTTTGTACGTGTGCCTCATTGTGGCATTATCCGGTAGGTGTTTATACATTTCTAATGGGTGTCATCATCCATGGTTCTAGTGCATAGCCAGCATCGCCCAGTTGATGGTAGTATGGGATGTCCCCCTGGCAAACATCTGTTACAGCTGTGATGGGTGCCAGATATAGGAGTCATGGTAACTGCCAGGGCTGCTGGCACACACTCATGATAATGCCCTGGGCATTGCACACGTCCTGGAAGCTGATGCAGTGATACCCCTTGCAGTTGACATAGACTCTACCCTCTTCACTGGTCGGTGCTTTGATGTATACATGAGTGCAGTCTATGGCACCCAGTACCTCAGGGTAGTGTGCTACATGGTGGAGGAGATGCATACTGCTGACCCTCTCCTCAGGGGTTTGGGGTAAATAAATGTGCTCACTGGCATGTGTTTGCATGGCAGCCAGGAACTGGTGGAGTACCCTGGATGCAGATACCTGTGAGACCCCATCGTGTCCCCAGTTAGTCTTTGAAAAGTACCTGTAGCTTGTATTCTAAGGGCTACACATTCCTTTGTTTCCACTGGGATGGGTTCCCCTCTGTTGGCTGTGGGTCTGAGTTGAGGGCGGAAGTGCCTGGTGAGTTCTTGTAGTATGTCCCTGTCCACCCTGTAGCACTCTACAATCTCCATCTCATTCAGCTCCTGGAAAGTTACCTTGGGCCTAAGCACTCTTTTCCTTCTCAATCTAGGCCTATTGTCAGCACCAGCATCAGCACTGACATCAGACTCTAGCACATGCAGACATAGCAGACATAGCAGAGCAGCAGCAGCCCCTACCATTCTGTCAGTTGAAATTCCCAAGTCTGTACTCCAATGGTGCAGAGTATGTGGGAAAATCAGATTGTAGGGTATATGTGCATACTTTATAGTGGTGTGCTGCCTTTGTGATTGGCTAACTATACATTCCACCTGCCAGGTATATCATTGAGGGGTTTGAATGGCCCATTTTCAGTAGAACAGGGCTTATCAGTAATTTATACATGATTGGCATTCCCAGGCTATTTCCTTTTTTTTTTTTTAATTCCTTCACTGCTAATCACTGCAGCGTGGTGCACAAACCCCCAGCGCTGGTGTAAACACTGCTCAGCAGTCTGGACACACCCACCTGCTTAGCTGAGCTAAGTGGTGCTCAAAGGGGCACAGTTGAGCTCCAATCTTCTTAATCTTATAGTGACACACCCCCTTTTCCATATCAGCTACCTGCTCTACTGACACCAACACGGTTCTGGACCTACACAGGTTTTATCTGTGGATGCAGTGGCCCATTTTTGCTATTCAGTAACCCCAGCTCATTTGCATGCAGATCCCTACATATAACCTGGATACTTCACTATTCCAGGGCCTACCTCCTTAGCAACCACTGAAATCTACCATTGTACATACTGCATGCAGGGCCCTATAATGCATTACTCTCACATATGTCTTATTTTTAGTTTTTAAACATTTTAATATTTTTTGCACAACGGCATGTTTGTAAATTGCTGCATGCCGTGCAAATGTAATATGGGTATTAAAAAAATATTATTTTATGTTATTTTACATTAATTGTTGGACTCTCAAGACATAGTTTTGTGCATATCTGTACCTACTATGTCATTTCTGACCTTTTAATTGGGCTTTTACAGCCCCTGTTCAATTTTTACATTTCTGTACATGGACATTTTCTGTGTACACTTCTAACACTAACACGGGTTCTGCATGAATACCTATCTGCTTCTTGGATCACAAAACACCCTCATTTGCATGCATTTTACCTACTTATGAGGTGATTAGCATGCCATGGACACTTACGTGTCTGCACGCTTGTGCATGCCCCTCTGCTTTGTTTACTGGATCACATGGCTGCTGGATTCTGTTAGCTTCATGCCACTCTGCCTACATGGAAAATCACTTTGTGTAGGTTTTATTGAATTCCCCCCAGTGTCTCATGAATATATGGTTATATGAAGCCAAGCATGGAGGCAGCCATAAAAAATGAACCAAGACTGAGTCTCTGCCAATGTCTCTTCCTCAACTAGAGGCTGGTAATGTGACTACCTCAAAAACAAGTTAGGTGGTAGTAAAAAGCTATGCTAGAACCATAGCTGTAAAATAGTACCAGACTCCCCATGGATGGAGTTACTTAAGGGGAAAATGGTTGATATTAATGAGTCTAAATCTGAAACGCAGTTAGTGAAAAGTATTGGACTTCCATTAGAATTTGGAGGAATAATATACAGTTAAGGCAGGTACAGTTCTCAGACTCCAGTTTATAAGACTTGAGGTAAATAGCCAAAGGGGCTACTAATCCACAAAGGCAAATGGAGTCTGCATGATAAAAAAAAAGCAGTTGTTATATAGAAAGTGGACTCCGAAAGGGAGGCTGCAGAGAAAACTGGTGCTACAGTCAATAGCCCACAAGCCATTCATTAGACATTTCTTGCCATTAACAATCATATTCCTTTTTCAGACTATATGAGCATAAATGATACAAAAGGGAATTATACAATATTTTTACTGGCCAGACATTACAACAGACATAAGAGTATTGTAAAGACTGTCAGAAGTACAGATATAAGGAGCCATTTGATAATCAAAAGGGCAGGGTCATCTATCATTGAAAAGACATACCAGATAATATAACAAAACTGTTCTACCTTGTCACTAGAAACCTAGTATTTCCTAACAAAAAGCTATGTGATGTGAAATGTATCTTTTACAAGTTTCAATTCTTGTATGAGCTCTCAACAAAACTCACTTTAGCCATGAAAGTAGGGGGAAGTGAGAAGAACAGTAATGATTTGGAAAGCCAATTTGCTCTTTCAAAGAAAATACTGTATATGATAAATTGGCTAGCTATATTAAGGTTGCATGTATGAAATTAAAAAAAGTGTATATATATATATATATATATATATATATATATATATATATATATATATATATATATATATATATATATATATATGTATATATATATATATATATATATATATATATATATATATAAACTTGTTAAAAATAAATGTAAAAAAACTGCATTGCAATTCCCTTTTTTAGCAAAAGTGTAATATGTAAATGAACGTATGCAAAATAGTACATAATTGTATTTGCAATTCTGAAAATGGATTGCGTCTTAGAGAAGGAATTAAGTCTTGCTTCTTGACTGAACTATTAGACTTTTGCTGTTTGAATATTCAGGCTGGGTCACATGGACAGTATGCAATTGAGACTGTCTTCCATATTCCCAGTAAGTATGCAACTGTGGAAACCAGAAAGACATTTTGTACATTCCAAATTAAATCACAAAAAATCCTGTCTTTTGACTTAAGAAATAAAGGGAATTACTATTAATTGTAAAGAAATGGGTTGCAGAAGCTATATCACATTGTTTGATAGAGCATATATTTGGAATAGACCTCAAAATGTTGGTATGATGTCCGTAAAGACTTTACTAACTTCATTTTGAATTTGTTGGCGTCTGTTTTAAAATGGTGAATGCTCAGATCTAATTCTTGCTGGCTTTTTATAGATTTGTGCATTCATAGATTAATAGGTATTCCAAGGCACTGCATCTTATGACCATTTATGCCCTTCCAGTATTCTTCGACAGGCCACACATAATTTCTGCAGGAAGGCCATATCAGTCAATCCTGGAATAAATGTGTAGATGTGCATCTAGTCATCTAGGATATGTTTAAAAGAAGATAGTGAGTTGCACTGCTTAACAGCAAGGAAAGTTTATTCCAGAATTTTGGGAGATGCCAGGTTAAAAACCTGTCTCTCCACCATATTTTATTTATCCATTGATGAATTTTTAAGTCTCTAGTGCTTATACCACTGGAGATATTGGACTTGTAGAAATGCAGGAGGTCCAGGACAACTGGGTCTCTAATGGCACAGTAAGCAAGACAAAGATCTCCCCTAAAATATCTGTAAGACATTGAATAATGGGAAACAGCTTCCAGTGTTTCTAGTTAGCTTATGGACTTAAGGCCTGTGATCTTTTGGTTACAAACCTTTCAGGTCTTTCTAATTGTCTGATTTGTGTAGTGAGATGCATCCCAAAGGTGGTATTGCACTCAATAATTGGCTTTGACCAATAATGAGTTTAAGGGAACGATTGCCTCTTTAAAACTTGATGATATTCATTTGGCAATTAGCTGGGCTATGTAAATGTATTTTCTAACAACTATTGTCAAATGATAGTTATGACAGAGAGCGAGCTCAACCCAAGTACCCATGCTCCTGATTACATTTTCATTTTGTAGTAGTGTGTTGTCTATACAGTATGATGAAGGAAGGCGTTATCTATCAAAAATGATGATAATATACTTTTTAGCATTTGGTTTGGGCTCATTGTAGTACAGTGAGGGATTACTAGGGAGTGTTTATTCTGGAGGGCTTGTGTCTCATATGGTCACTTAACTGCAGCCCCACTTTACGATCATCTGCAAACTTTGAAAGCCAGAGATCTTAATTATCTGCTTGGAGATCTGAGAAGAAAATATCAAACAGGAGAGGTCCCAGCACCAAACCCCAAGGGACACTGCTGGCCACTTTCATACTTTCTGATGAGGCATCTGCAACTTGCACTGTGTGGGTTTTGGGTTTAAGGCAGTTTGCTATTCATCTTGCTATATATGGGTCAGTATTTAAAGTATCTAGCTTTTGCATTATGCCAGCATAGGGAATGGTGAAAAGGTCTCAGCAGGGTAAATATATGTTGTGTGCATTGCAAGGCCACCATCTATGGCCTCAGCAAACCTTTCAAAGAATAATGCCAGATTCAGTAGAGAATTTCTACCCTTCATTGAACCATACTGTTGTGGGTCAAGTCTAATAAGATTCTTGCTGTCACAGTTTATGAATTCAGTTATAATACATTACCTGTCTTTGCAGGTGAGGCTTGTAAGGCTGATAGGTCTACAGTTATTTATTTATATGTTTTCTGTGGTAATATAATGATCTCAAAGAACCATTTGCAGGCACAGCCCGGGTGAATAAGTTCACACAGGAAAAGAATGGAATATAGTTACAATGATATGGTAAAAACAAAGATCTATACATATTTACAGATGCAAGAATATGCCACAACATTTAGTTCAAGAAGCAGTTAACAATGTCAAAACATGGATGAAAAATGGAATTCTGCTTAGCAGAGCTTGATGGGTAAGATGTAGTCATAATGACTGAGATGGCTTATAATAGGTTTATAGATAGGTTCATAGATTAGTACTTGACTAACTGCCCTTTTGGGCCATTTCAAGCCTAGACAATTACCCCATGTGAGAATCAAACCCTGCACCTTGTGCCTGTAAGGAAATCACCTTAACCATTTTGCCAACCTCCCACCCATATGCTACAGGAATAGCAACTCATCATTATATACAGAGATATGAAGACATTAGAACAGGAAGTGAGAATAGTTGCTAGAAAGGACACCATGGGGAGAAGACAGATAAATGGTGAGAATTACCTGGCTCGGATGTTAAGACCATTCTTATGGAGGGGCATCATGACTGCAGTGAGACACTTATCAAGGACAAAACCAGTAGCTAAACTTAGGTTAAACAATTTAAGGAGTAAATCTGCAAAGGCATGTTTAATGCTACTAATTAATCAATCATGTATATTGCCAGGTCCGATGGAGGAAGTATTTTTGGTCTTGGCTAGTACTGTCAGTAAGTGTTGTTAGTGATAATTGGGAAGTAAGGGATTTAAATATTATGGAGCTTTGAATAAAAGTCTCATGGGTGAAGTTAGCACTAAATTTGTTTAGAAGGATAATGTCAATGTCTATTGGGTCAGACTAGAATGCATCATTATGAATCAAAGTAATATAGGGTACTGTTTTATAGTTTTTCTGACATTGCCAAAGAAGGGTTTATACTTATATTAGGATACACAGGCCTCACTAAATTCATGGGCTCCTTTAGTGAGCCTGATAGTGCTTTAAAGTTTTTTGTTAATGTTTTTGATATTAGTCTTAAAATGAGGGGTTTTGGATCTTCTAAAAATTTAGGGATTTTTTTCTATTGTTGTGTAATTTATGGCAGTGGACCATACTTGCATTTTTCTAGATGGGTATAAAATTCCTTAGTGAAGCTTTCTGCTATATCAAGGTCAGGAAAGATTCAGTAATAAGTGAATTTTGATATTTTGTCACAGAATAAGTTGAGGTTGACATGTCTGCAATCCTTAAATTCATTGGAGTTTGCTATAGGAGCTTTTGGGAGTTTAAAGGATAAGATCACAATTTTATGATTAGTCCTCTCTAGAGAAAGAGCCAACAAAAGAGTAGTGCAAGAGGTACCCATGCTCTTGCAACCTTATGTTTTTAGAAATAAGTTGATACATAGTCATTCTGAATAGCCAAGAGATGTTATAGTATGTGATTTAATACCATATGTGCGATTTATACATGTGGTAAATGTAATGTATGCAGATTTATTATCAAATCATTTCATATAAATAATAGTAAATTTTAAGTAAAGGAGAAATATGATTGTCTGTCAGAGAGGGTTGTATATGCTTTAAGAGGTCCCTGTGCATATCTAGCCATTTATCTACGTGTGTGTGTGTGTGTGTGTGTGTGTGTGTGTGTGTGTGTGTGTGTGTGTGTGTGATACTGCAAGAATATTTAATCTAAGGTTGCAGGAACATGTGAGGGATATAAAACATAAAGAAGAAAGCCCAATTGCTATGCATTTTAGAATGTTATGGACATGATGTGAATGCTTTATGTGTAGCTGTACTTGAGTAAATTAAAATAGGTGAAAGAAGGGGAAGAGTTTAAAATTTTATTACATTACCTGAGTAATTATTTTAGTGATTTAATTGGCTGTTTTTAACAAGAAATGTTTGATACTGTATGATGTAAATGTATATAATTTTTACTGGGTTACTCGTCTGAAGGCTATACCAAGGCACCAAAAGTTTTTAATAAAGATGGATCTGACATTCTGCCAGCCATTATTGTTGTTTTTTTTTTTTTTTTCATCAGTGGTGTGCCCTTTAGGATGTTTATTTACTATCTGTTCAAGGGACTTTCTAATTTCTGTTTATTAAGTCTAGGAATTTTTGGGCATGTCCTACACTGAAGGTATAGGTATCCCAGTTTACCTAAAGGTAATCCACCCAAAAATAAGGGAGTTTTTTCTTAACAGAAAGATCATTTAGAACACTAAGGAATATCACATGGTCATCAGATGACAAAGAAGGTGTTCTTTAACAAGCTAGTAGTTGATATGTCATCCTATCTAGAATGATCTTTGTTTGTTTTTTGTGTTAACCGGGTTAGTCCACTGGGCTGGTGGCCCATTTTCAGTGGAGACCCGGAGAGAAAAGCTCCACACAAAGAACAAATAACAGCGTTTATATAGCAATAATGTGAATTCGGATATATAACTGCATACATTCATGCATATATGAAATATGAGTACAAAGCAACAAATATTCATACAATAATGAAAATTAACAATTCACATAAATTCAGCAAGAACAATAGCTAAAAATTACAAGAGGTAGAAATCTGTAGTAAAAAATGTAGATTTACAATTTGTCATCAGAAAAAAGCCCTTAAAATATATTTAATAATTAAACCAAGTTGTTAGAGAGGAAGAAGAAGAAGTATTAACTAGAGGGCTAGAAGTAGAGGGATGGGAAGTAAAGTTTAGGAGAGTCAAGAGAATAAATGCAGTTGTGAGAAGTGGGGGTGGGAAGTATAGTAGGAACAGAGGAGAAAAGATGAGATTTAGGAAGAGCATTGCTCAGTGACACAGCTAAGTACCACAGTGCTGGTATTTATAAGAGTTATAATAGAGTCAGGAAAGGAGAGTTGTTATACTATAACAATTGGGAGAATAAAAGTTCGGTATATCCTATTTAATGTGGGATGCCACAATGGCAGTTTGTTTCTGGGGCTAGTTTTGGACTTACTTTTGGTAATAGCCTCTATGCAGCAACTGACATGGTTGTACAGAGTTTCTGAGAGGAATTCAGCACAGGCTGGTGTGTTCTTGTGGTTTTGAAGGGCATTGAATTTTGATAAAATCATTGCTTAATAAAAGGTAATTTGCTTTGGAATAGTTCCCAACTGTTAATGGGATTACAGAGTTGATTTTGATTTCAAAGGAGACAGCTTTATGGCTGGACCTTACCAAGGAGGATGAGACATTGGGAGATGCAGCATTTTTCTATATTTGTGAGCACAAGGCCCAGTATATTGGAGCCTCTACTGCATGTATTCACTATTTGGTCAAGGTTGTTTGTATTTATTTAATCTCTGTGCCTGTAGATTTAAGGCCATGTAGGATTCACTATCTATAGAAGAGTAATTTAAGTCTTCCATGAGTAGGGTGTTAGGTTGCATGGTAAATGTCTCCAGTAGGTCCACGTATGCACTGTGAGTTTCTTGGGACATGGAGGGTGACCTATAGCTTGCTAGGATATGGTACAGAATTCTGTTTCTTGTGATCTGCATGTAGAGAAACTCCAGCACATCATCCTGTTTGACCACCCTGGAGGTAAGCTTCTTACTGATGTATATTGAGACACCTCCACCTTTAGCTCTTGTCTGTGAAGCTACTGGTCTAAAAGTGTGGAAGGCACTGAGCATTTTGCATTGCCGGGGGGTGCTCTCTGCTGCTTTACATCATGTCTGTAAAGACATCCATATTTTTGAATGTGAGAAGGGCTTGGAGGGAGTGTATTTTTTTATTTAAGTTCCTGGCATTGAGCAGTAATACCTTGAGGTTCCTTTGAGTTGAATTTGCTATGTTGGTAGGTTTATCAATTTGGCATTGCCTAAAAAAAGGCACTATGGGTGTGGACAAAGCCTTAGCCAGTTTTTCAAAACCTACAGGGGAAATGTGCAGACCATCTATTGCAAAGGAATGTGAGCTGTTGAACATGTTCTCCCAAACTGAAAAATATTAGATCCCCTTAGAATGACACAAGAAAGACAGCCAGTTGTTGAAATTAATCATTTTTTGCTATTATTGTAGACATCATCCACTGTGATGGTAATATGCTGTTTATTGCTAGGCTCATACAAGTCTGAGACACATAGTCTGAAGGCTTCATAACATCACTCTTCATATTGTCCAGGGAGGTACATCTTAAGTCATTTACACCTGCAAGGACTATGATGGAATCATACTGGTACCTGTGGTGTAATGACTTGAGTGCATAGGTGATTTGGTTTAGTTCAGTGAACTTAGTTTACAGTCCCTAGGGATCGACCTTGAGGTCGCACAACCACACACTTACCTGACCCGCTCCCTAACCCTAAC
The DNA here is from genome assembly GCF_019279795.1 of Protopterus annectens. Classification (NCBI taxonomy): domain Eukaryota; kingdom Metazoa; phylum Chordata; order Ceratodontiformes; family Protopteridae; genus Protopterus; species Protopterus annectens. Next base: position 1,738,552,211 of record NC_056733.1, on the reverse strand, counting down.
TCACCTAATCCGCCCCCTAACCTACACACAATTGCACACTTACCTGAACCCGACCCGTAACGCTCCAACATATCGAACACTGAAAACAGCGAAGCCACAGCAACAGCCCACCGAATTCTTTCCCTGGGAAAGAATTCGATGTCCTGCACCTTCGCTGTTTTCAGCGTTTGATATTACGGGTTCGATATTATAAAATTCGATGTAAGAGAACTTCGATGTTATAATATAGACCCAAATGGAGACTGGTTAATTTCGACAAGATATTATAGTGGATTTGACCAAAGGTCTTGGGATTCAGTTGCCTTTAGATGTGTTACCTTCACACTGACTTGCTTTGGGACGACTATTGTCTTCAGCTCAGCTTCTGTGCAGTCCATAGGTATATCTTCAGTGTTTAGTTTCTGGTTTCTACTGGCCAGTGTAAGCCTTTAAACTTTTACTTGTGACATGGAAGCTGATACATTGCCTGCCAGCTGAATACATTTATTAAGTTATGCTTCATTTGGCCTTATTTTACATGTTCCAGTGATGCTCATTTCCAGTCTTGCTATTTTATTTGAGTGTACCTTGTAACATGTTTGTACTTAGTGTAGCAGTTTGCTTTGGCATAGGTCTTGTAATATGTTGTAAGAGGATTACTACTCATGTTGATTTGTGTATTTTGATCGGTTTATGGTCCTACTTCTATTTAGTTTTCTTGAGTGAAGGGGGTGCATGTATGACAGGTGCTTCATGCTCTTACTCTACTTTTTATGCCACCTCATATCCCACTGGAGGCTTCCTAATTCTGTCGGACTTTGGGACTTCTACAGAGGCCCAAGGGTGGGTCAGAACACAGGTAATGCATGTTCATTCACTCTGGGATGTGGGCTGGGATTACGATTCTGATGCTCTGGGGTTAAATCAGATGTACACTCCCAACGTTTATGCTTGCACTGATGCCACAGAACTGAAATTACATCACAGGCCAAAAA
>NC_056733.1:1738443737-1738546237 GCF_019279795.1 Protopterus annectens | reverse complement strand
AGCTGGGTAACTACAGCAGAGCTAGTAAGAGAGATGGCTAGAAAGGTGCTTGGTGAGACATCTGGAAAGAGGAAGGAGGACAAGGAGACCTGGTGGTGGAATGAAGAAGTACAGGAGAGTATACAGAGAAAGAGGCTGGCGAAGAAGTGGGATTGTCAGAGAGATGAAGAAAGTAGACAAGAGTATAAGGAGATGAGGTGCATGGCAAAGAGAGAGGTGGCGAAGGCTAAGGATAAGGCGTATGACGAGTTGTATAAAAGGTTGGACACTAAGGAGGGAGAAAAGGACCTGTACCGATTGGCTAGACAGAGGGACCGAGCTAGTAAAGATGTGCAGCAGGTAAGGGTGATAAAGGATAATGAGGGAAACATACTTACAAGCAAGGAGAGTGTGTTGAGCAGATGGAAAGAGTACTTTGAGGGGCTGATGAATGAAGAGAATGAGCGGGAGAGAAGGTTGGATTATGTGCGGATAGTGAATCATGAAGTGTAGTGTATTAGCAAGGAGGAAGTAAGGATAGCTATGAAGAGGATGAAGAACAGAAAGGCTGTTGGTCCAGATGACATACCTGTGGAAGCATGGAGGTGTTTAGGTGAAATGGCAGTGGAGTTTTTAACTAGATTGTTTAATGAAATCTTGGAAAGTGAGAGGATGCTGAAGAATGGAGAAAAAGTGTTTTGGTACCAATTTTTAAGAATAAGGGTGATGTGCAGAGCTGTAGTAACTACAGAGGGATTAAAGTGATCAGTCACAGCATGAAGTTATGGGAAAGAGTAGTGGAAGCTATGTTAAGAAGGGAGGTGATGATTAGTGATCAGCAGTATGGTTTCATGCCAGGAAAGAGCACTGTAGATGCGATGTTTGCTTTGAAAGTGTTGATGGAGAAGTACAGAGAATGTCAGAAGGAGTTGCATTGTGTCTTTGTGGATTTAGAGAAAGCATATGACAGGTTGCCTAGAGAGGATTTGTGGTATTATATGAGGAAGTCGGGAGTGTCAGAGAAGTATGTAAGAGTGGTACAGGATATGTACGAGGGTAGTGTGACAGTTGTGAGGTCTGCAGTGGGAGTGACGGATGCGTTTAAGGTGGAAGTGGGATCACATCGAGGTTCAGCTCTGAGCCCTTTCTTATTTGTAATGGTGATGGACAGGTTGACAGACGAGACCAGACAGGAGTCCCCGTGGGCTATGATGTTTGCAGATGACATTGTGATTTGTAGTGAGAGTAGAGAACAGGTGGAGGAGACCCTGGAGAGGTGGAGATATGCACTAGAGAGAAGAGGAATGAAGGTCAGCAGGACTAAGACAGAATATATGTGTGTGAATGAGAGGGAGGATAGGGGAATGGTGAGGATGCAGGGAGTAGAGGTGGCGAAGGTGGATGAGTTTAAGTACTTGGGGTCAACAGTTCAGAGTCATGATGAGTGTGGAAGAGAGGTGAAGAACAGAGTACAGGCAGGATGGAGTGGGTGGAGAAGAGTGTCAGGAGTGATTTGTGACAGACGAGTACCAGTAAGAGTGAAAGGGAAGGTCTACAAGAGGGTCGTGAGACCAGCTATGTTATATGGGTTGGAGACGGTGGCATTGACAAAAAAGCAGGAGTCAGAGCTTGACGTGGCAGAGCTGAAGATGTTAAGATTTACACTGGGTGTGACGAGGATGGGCAGGATTAGGAATAAGTACATTAGAGGGTCAGCCCAGGTTGGAAGGTTTGGAGACAAAGCCAGAGAGGCAAGATTACGTTGGTTTGGACATGTGCTGAGGAGGGATGCAGAGTATATTGGGAAAAAGATGCTAAGGATGAAGCTGCCAGGTAACAGGAAAAGAGGAAGGCCTAAGATAAGGTTTATGGATGTGGTGAGAGAGGACATGCAGGTGGCTGGTGTGACAGAGCAAGATGCAGAGGACAGGAAGAAATGGAAACGGTTGATCTGCTGTGGTGACCCCTGACAGGAGCAGCCGAAAGAAGAAGAAGATATTGGATATGCAATGGCTTCTGCAGGCATTTTTTGATATTCTGCTGGTATGTTATGAGCTGCAATAGAGATGGGTTTAAGGTTTTTATCTAAATATTTTGATTGTGGTGGTAGGAGTCATGGCATGTGTGAAGTGAGTAGTAGTGACATAATCCATATCACTTACTGACAAATTGGATTTGTTGGGTTTATTAATCAAGTTAGTAATAATTATGTAATATTAATTAAATCTGCATGCTATATTACAGTCTGTTTCATGTGTATAAAAGCAAGATTGTGTATTTTTCAAGGTTGTGCAAGGATATTGTTTACTAATACTTTTTTGAAGGAGTCTATATTAAATCATCTTGAGATTTACTATGATCAAGGATTTAGACTATATTCATTATTTGGATATCACTATAAAGAAAGATTATGTTAACAACTGTTTTATTTCTCAACTATATAGGAAACCAACTTATTCTAACACATTATTACATTTCACTAGTGCACATCCTTTCCACCAGAAGAAGGCCCTGGTTAAGGGCCAATTTGTTAGATTGGCCAGGATAGTGTCTGATTTACATGACTTTACCAAGGAATGTGACAATTTGTCCAATATGTTCCAGAGAAGAGGTTACCCAGAGCCCTTTCTGTCAAATATCATACAGGAAGTTAAAAATAAGAGGACCAGTGGACATTTTAGAGCCCTATTGGGCAATAGGGATGACCACAATAATGAGAGGTATAACAATATTAAATTTACACATGCATTGACACTCACATATTCTGCAGATTTTGAAGAAATTAAATACATAATATACAAATATTGGAAGGTTTTTGACAATGACACTGGGGTCTTGGATAAGATAGGCAATAGACCCACTATAGTTTATAAAAAGAGTACATCAATTAAAGGACTACTTGAAAAAGGCAAACCTAATCTTACTAGAGGTGGCACGTACAAATGTGGTAGATGTCCCCAGTGCCCTTTTATAATGGATACGGATAAATTTAGACTTAAGAATTTTGGATCCATCACTAATAAAAAGAAAATGTTTTGTTATACTAAGGGGGTTGTTTACATTGCGGTATGTAAAAACTGCCAAGGTTATTATGTGGGGAAAATAAAAAATGCTTTTAGACTTAGAGTCTACCAATATATGACATCAAGCAGAAAAATATGAAGAATGCTTTATTCAGGCATATTAATGACCAAAGTAATCACAGTTTCAGTTTTTTTCATTCTTGAACAAGTTGATTTAGGACAAAGGGGTGGACCTGTTGAGGAATATTTGGAGTTCATTGAGTTAAAGTGGCAGATCAGACTGAATGCATACTCCCCTCCAGGTCTTAATGACAGAATTTCTATAACATCACTTCTGAAACTCAAACAGTTATTCATGTTATGAATTATTAATACTGTCATTAGTATTTTTGCCCCACAATATTTTTTATATGTGGCATTATTGATTTAGCATTTGGTTAGCTGACATTTCGTGTCTATGCAAACAGTGGGAGAATTTGCTATCACTTGCACTTCCTGTGATGTTTCTTAATTGAAAGGAAAAGATGTGGGTTAATAGTTTACTAATTGGTTATGTGTGTATTTAAGGAGTCATCAGCCAGCAATTTTTTGTTCTGAAGAAGTCTGAATATTGACGAAAGCGCTAAACTTTTTCTTTTATCTATTTTTACATTGTGATTTTACGTGTATTTGTACTTTGGTTGTACTTTGTTTTGACTACTGGATTTAAAAGGATTTCTTATCATCCAGGCTCCGACTCATTGGATACCACCCTGCATCTGCTGTTTACTCTAGTTTTTGGTTTTTGCTTACTAAGTTTAAATCATCGAATGCTTAGAAAAGTGAATGATGATTTACTGACCCCATGTAAGCGAAAGCTTACAAACTCGAACGCTTAGAATAACAATTTTTTTCCAAGGGAAAAAAATCGATGTTCCAAAAAAAAAAAAAAAAAAAAACCACAAAAAATAACATAAAGTGGGCGGCTTTGCCCCCACACCCCCTGATGTGGGGGGGCTGTACCCCCCACCCCCCTACTTAAATATACCAACTTACACTACAATGATGAAAACGGCAAAGTAATGTACGAGGCCAAGAGATTTCTTTCCCAGGGAAAGAATTTGCTTATATGCCGCTTTGTCATTTTGCCTTTTCGTCTTTTCAAGTTCAACCAAGACACATTCAAAAGAATGCATCTTCGGTCATCTAATAGGAAGCCTTTTGAAGTTTTACTGTGTTTTTGTGTAGACTCGTACAGCAATTTTGCTTAATCATAAGCTAGTATTCATAATTAAGTTTTGCAAGTGCTGGTGTGATTTATTTCTGAAAAAATGAGAGTTGCCAGTTATCTTTATTGCAAATTAGCCTGCTTATTTCTACTGTAAGCCACAGTACAGATTCTTATCTGACTCGTTCTTGTTGAGTTAACAGGGCATTTAATACGTTGATGAAAATTTTACATGAGTTACTATATCTCCTGTCAGTAGTGTTTTAATAGATCTTAGTTTCTATATTTAAGGGCAGATAAGGAGGTGTCTTTTTGAATTTGGTTATACTTATTACTATTTTATATTGGATGTTTCTCTGAATTTTGTTATATTTCCATATGGCACAGACCAGTATATGATCACTAATGTCATCTGATACTTCCTGTATAGAAAATTTTGTTGAAGTCTGTTGATAGCATCCAGTTGTGACTGATATGGTAAAGAATAATAACTTTTGCAGGCAGTGGCAGCTTACAAGTAGAGCAGTAACTGTTTATTTGACCATTTAAATAATGGATTGATTTCAGATGAAACATTCCCATGAATGTGAAGTTGACTTTTCTATGACTCCAGGAATGTTTGGCATTCCAAAAGTCCATCAAACACCCTGGCTATGTTCATTCATTGATCATATCATTAAACATTCGGTTAAATAAACAAAAATTATTTTAGGAGATCCTTGGCACATTTTGGAATAAAATGGTGACAGAGTTTATGTTGAGTTTGCATTTGTAGACACACCAGATATTGTAAACATTTCTACTTATTCTCCTGCATTGTAAAGAAGTCCATTATTTTAGACTTTTTGGTCCAATTTGGTTAAATGCAAAGAGAGTAAATAGAAGTGACGTGCAAGCTGTTAGAATTGGTATTAAAGAAGTCCATTATTTTAGACTTTTTGGTCCAATTTGGTTAAATGCAAAGAGAGTAAATAGAAGTGACGTGCAAGCTGTTAGAATTGGTATTAAAAAAAATATTTTTTAAAAATTTTGATCAGGATTATTTTTGGAGAGTGAGACTGTAGCTACAGTAACCTCTGCAGACCCAGCTTACGGTAACCTAGGTTTAGTAACATGGGAGAAAGTATAGCTATGTAAGAAAAGTTACTATAACAGTAGATGTTTGAATCAATCACTGTTACTGTAGCTTGAGCTTTAGGACATCCTGCTATGGAGTGGAAGGGACATCTAGCTTCCCAAAGCTTTTGGCACTTTTCTAGTGCCCTAGTCACTTCTGTGCAAAAGAAAACACTATAAAAGTAGAAGATGGGGTGCCAAACAAATCAGAGCTTTCTTGACCCAGAAGAGGTAGGATAAAACCTTGCCAAATAGGACCAAATCCTAATACAGATCCCACACCTTGGCATAAAAATAGCATAAAATAGGGAGCTGGAAGAAAGTGGTACTACTGCAGCAATGATGTATTTGAACATCTACTGTTTTGATGCTTACTTTAAACAGCTATAATATATTCATTATTAAATCTATGCTATAGTAGCCTAAGCTAGATGGGATGAAGATGGGTCAGAGTCCAGAACCATGGAGAACAGCCGCAGCAACGCCTGCTGTGGATCTAGAAAGGAATCTAGTTTATAGTGCTTGGTAAAGGTATGAGGAGTTGACCAAGATGCTGCTTCTAATAGCTTTCTAGAGCTCACCCCTTTCCAAAAAGCCACAGATGTCGCCAGAGCACTAGTAGAGTGGGCCCTAACTTTGCCTGGAAGTGTCTTGTTTTGGTGAGAATAACAAATAAGCAATAGCATGGCACAACCAGTTAGAAGTTGTCTGTTTAGACACTGCTTGTCCCTTTTCTCACCATCATAGAAGACAATCCAGCAGGTCTTTGCTGTGTCAGTGTAGTATCTGACCTGCCTGTGGACATCCAGAGTGTATATAATTCTTTCCCCTTGATTTTTAGGCTTTGGAAAGAGAACTGGAAGACAAATAGCCTGACCAGTGTAAACTCTGAAATATGACCTTAGCAATAAAGGAATGGTTTCTTCTCAAAGTAAACCTGTCAACTGATTTCTAGGTGAACAAATATGGAAAACCCCTTTCATAAGCTACTTCACAGGAGGTAGGGAAGAAAGTAGGGAATCTAATGGCAGTTAAACATATATGCCTGAAAGATGAATCTTAATCAAAGAGTATGAGAGGCCATGGGATAACAATTCACACAAATACTGAAATTCTCATGATTCTGAGCCTTAAAAAGGTCTTCATTCTTGGTTTGACACTAACTAGAAAATCTTTTCAGTTATCCATATATGATTTTCTAGTAACAACCAAAGTAAAGGGTAAAAAGGTCACACAGACAAACCATTCAGTTAAAACTGCAAGAAAAACCCATCCAAGCTAGAGTTTTCACTGTGTGATACATTAAACCTCCTGTAGTGGAGGTACATGAGATATATGCAAATGACCCCTTAAGGACATCAAGTGTTCCAGCTACATGGCTTCTGAATGTCCATATCATTTTTACTGTTTAAATCTTTATGGTTACTTTCAGGCCAATAACTCCAACACCCACTAGCCACAGACATGCATGTTTCGGCCTTTTTATTGACCCCATCAGCAGAGCATAAATGGATAGTTTGTCTATACTTCGGGAAGTTCCTTTGCCTCCATTAATTCCTGCTGTACAGTACATTGCCAGACAAGAAAGGTGCCTAGAAGGAATTTGAATTCTATCATCAAGGCAGTCAGATGAAAATGCTGAAGGATGGGTGTATAAAACAACCCATGTCTTATGTGACTAAGTCCATTCTGTGAGGAAGCCTGTGGTTACTAACCTTGATCTTATTCATTTTCAAAAGAAGAGGAGAATCAATGTTGTCTAGGTCAGAAGGAAGTCACCACAATAATCTTAAGGGAGTCCTTCTGTATTATTAGAGGAATCCTGGTTATCAGAGGAAAGGGTGGAACATCATAAGGAATACTCACATCCATAGGATTGAAAAAAATCTGTATTCAAGGCTTGTGAAAAAGGAGTCCTGTGTTGACATTTGGGTAACTGTCTGCTGTGGCTGGAGGCAAACAGATCTACTTGAGAAGTTCCACACAGATGAATCAATTCTTGGAAGGCCCCCATGTTCAAATTCCATTTTTGAGAGTCTGTCCTGGCCATGCTTTGCTGGTTTACAACTAGGGTTTGCTCTGATGGAATAGGTGTAGCCTGAAGATGCAGACTGAACTTAGTTGTTGGATCCCAGGCTACCATATTTAGTCTAGAAAGGGGGGGGGGTCGGACCTGGTTCCTCCCTGGTTGTTTATGTACTACATCACTGTGCTGTTGTTTGTGATTGTTAACAAAAGGTCTGGAGATCAAATATAGTCCAGAGATTTGAGAACAATTATAAGAGCCATTATTTCTTTGACATTTATGTGTTTTAATTTGTCTTAAATGTTCCAGAGAGCCTGTATTTTCATTCACTTGGATATAGCTAGCATTGAGCAGTAACACCCTAAGACAGAAACCTGGGTTGAGAAACAGTTGACTCACCCAACAGAGTAACTCTTTTCCCATAAACTCTGTCACTGGAATTTGAAATGCAAGAAGGTGCTGGTTGGTGCTTAGTCTGAAGACATCTGGCATACCACTGGCTCTTCTTTGTGTGGAGCCTGGCCAAAGGAAACATGAGAATAGTAGTGGCCATGAAACCACAAATTTTGAGTTACTTCCTGGCAGATATCTGGGTCTGACTAGAAAATATCAGAAACTGCTCCTTGTGACAATCCACTTCATCCTGAGGAAGAAAAGCAGTCATAGAGTTGTATTTAGAAGACTTTGCAGAAACACTATTATGTCAGATGGAATGGAATGTGAGAGGATTTCTCTTTATTCACCTGAAATACAATGCTGTGAAAATGTTTATTACCTATGCCTGAGATTCCTAACATTCGGTGAAAGATTCTGCAAAAAAAAAAAAAAAAAAAAAAAAAGGCAGTCATCCAAGTATGGAAAACTGTGAATACCCTGTAACCTGCAGTGGGCTAGGCACTTTACTGGAAATGTTCACTCAGACTCTGCCATAGACTGTTCTGATGTAAAGGTCAGTGTGTTTTTCCTTATAGTGGTTTCTTGTATTTGGTATTGTCTTACTGCTTTCTTCTATCTTGTATATTGTAGTTTAGTCACTGCACCGTGTTTTAATTGCATTCTGTTTTTTATTGAGTATTTAAACTAGGAAAGAAACCAAAGCTGTGTTTCTTGTGGTTCACACAGAAATTAGATTTTCCCCACCTTCTCAACTCGGTGTTGTGTTCTTAAACTCACTGTCTCTCTAGTTCCCCAAACCTTATGTTATATTGACACATAATTCCTTCCCTCTCCTCTTTCATTGACTATTGTCAGTATCTAAATTTATTTGCCCTTCCACTGTATTCCATAGAGATAGAATATCAAGTGCCTACCCCCCTTCCAATCTATCTTGATCTTTTAAAATTAGTGTCTCTCCCCTTACACTATTAAAGCTCAAACTACCCTCTCTTTCATATTTAACTAACTGCTTAGTGCACACTGCAACTCTTAGGATATTAACCCATTTTCCATTTTAGCTTTAAAATCTGCAGCATCTTGTCCAAGACCACCAATCATTCGGGAGCCCACCTTCTGCCTCTTGGTAGTCTTCTTGGGATGAGTGCTTTTGTTTTGTTTCTGGTGAAAGAAGGAGAAAACAGGATTATTTCCTGGAGATAGCTGATCACCAGAAACCCTGATAACTGCTTCATATATGCCAGCTTGGAAACTGTGCTACTGTTTTGCATCTGGTGAAAGAAGGAGCAGGTGGTCATTGATTCTTGACTGTTTCTGATTGGGCAGTGAGTGTCTATATGGGACCTTCCTGGTTGATCTGGTGGTTATTCAAGGCATCTACCAGGAAAAGGCTACAGCACACAGACTCCTGCATCAACTGGGATGAGACTGCTGATCACCCAAGAGCCTTGGCCTGCTTCTTAGTTTAAGATAAATGCTACTCTATTGCTTCTGGTGAGGGAAGAAGCAAAAGAAAAATTGAATTCCAGTAGTCTGAAGTTGTCATGAGACCACCACTAGTAGTAGTCAGGTATTAGCTAATTAGCTGAATACTCAATATTCATCATTCTTGACAAAGATAATTCTTTTTTTTTTTCAATAAGTACTGCTTGATTAGTTACTTTGTAACCTAACTTCAGAGTATCTCCATAAATACTTTATCAGTAAATCGCCAGTGATTACTACATTAGTTTTCCTCAAATATTTGTCAGTGACCTGTGTAGACACAGACACCTTGAGTTGATATTTTTTCCTGTAAAAGCACCCATGAAATTTCACCAAATATGGTTCTGCTGTGCTCTATCTTTTAAACATTTCTCTTTTAAAATATACTAATTATAACTTTTTTATAATTTAATTAAACTGTGTGGCTCTATAGAATGCATGTGAGGGTTTGATATATTTATATATTTGTAAGATAGTTGTTATGGGTTTAACTAAAGTCTGGTTCTCAATTATCATGTGTAACATGGGGTCTGTCCACTGATGGACTAAAAAGTTAAAATATAATTTAACGAGCGACTTGGGTTTTAGTCAATGTATAAACCTTGAGTTTTGAGTTTGATTATTAAAGAATGTATTTTTAAAACTCAAATGGTTACTTATAGGACAGTTTTTACATTTGGAAGTATATACAAACTTATATTTTTTGTTTTTTAAGTTTTGTATTTACTGATTGATTTTAACCGTTTAATAGAACTGAAGATTTTATTTGTTTGATTTATTTGTTATTAACATAGATAAATGGTATGGCTTAATGGACTGACTAGTTATCTGATGAAGTCTTTGGATTAATGATGAAAATGCATTGAATCAGTAAAGCGTTAATAAAGGTTTATGTGGAATTTGCTTTTTGTCGTCTAGCTGTTTTTTAAAAACTGGTGCCTTCTTTTGTGTTTTGGTGTTCGTAGTTGCTTGGCACCTTCATCCATTGTATTTACCAGTATGACTCAGTCATAGTCCATGTGTGTGCAAATAATCTAAGACATAATTCCCTAGATGACATAAAGAAAGACATTGTGGAGCTTTTGGAATATGTGTCCAATGCTGGTATGAGCCTAGCATTGAGCAGCATTCTACCTTCTTCAAGGATGATACCAAAATACAAACAAAAGATGACTAACTTTAATAAATGGCTTAGTTTCTAGTGTCACTGTAAGGGGTGCAATATTTGTCAGCATGGAAAGAGATGGTCAAAAGACCATGATGCTTATCCAGAGATACTCTGCACCTCTCCCCTCTAGACTCCAAATATTGGCTAAAACATTGTCCTTCTCTGGAGTGCCTTTTGAGGTAATGCCAACCTGAAAATCTTGACATAACAAGTCAACACCAAGAAAATCATAAGGTGTCACTGCTCAATGCTAGGAGTTTAAACAAGAAACTTAACTTCCTACAAGTTCTACTCACCTTAGAGAGTACTGACATCTGTGTAGTCATTGAGGCATACTTTAAAGGGGCAGAGAGCACCCTGGCAGTACAAGGCTGTAAAGCCTTACATACATTTAGACCAGCTACTACACAGGCATGGATTAAAAGTGGAGTTGTATCAATTTAGATAAAAAATAAATACACTTCAAGGTGGGTCAAACAGGACAGTGCACTTGAGCCTCTCCATGTTCAAATCACCATAAGCAAAATCCCATACCACTTCCTTGCAAACTATAGGCCTCTTCTATGACCCAGGAAACCCATAACATGTATTTAAGCTTACTGGAGACAGTCACCATCCAACCCAATACCATATTCATTTGTTACTTTGATTGCCCCACTATTAACTGAGAATAATATGCAACACCAAAGTGCAGGCACAGAGATTCTTGGATTTTGTAAACACAGATTCACTGGACCAGATTGCCAATATGCCAACCAAGGGTGCAAACATACTAGATCTGGTCCTCACTAATATGGGAGAGCTCTGCACACCCCCTAATATAATGTCCTCTCTGGCAAGGTCAGGTCACAAAACAGGGTCCTTTGAAGTAAAAATAAAACCCAGATCCCCAGCTAACCCTGGAATGTTCAAGAACTACTTTAAGGCTAACTTCCTACTATACCTCACAGTGTATTAATAGGTCAGTGTCCTAGGTTTGTATATATACACATATTACAGTAAAATTTGAGATCTTTATTCTGGCTTACACCTTAACAATTTAATGCAGCTGCTCACTCCAGCAATTATATTAATGTTCTCTTAGACATGTACCTCTAGTAGTGATGTACTATCTCTCTGTTTGGACTAATAGTATTGTTATGTCCATTTTATTTACTTGAGTTATGTCTATCTGGTTTTTACTTTTATTTTTCATGCAAAATTTGTAATTTGCTATATACTATTTGCATTTTTATACTATTATTTTTTATTTGTAATTTTTTGTCCGAAATTTTTACTTTGCTAAATGTGTTATAAGTTACATACTGTTTTGTTTTTCTTACCTGTGGAGGTTTTCTCCTCGGGCCTCCACTGAAAATGGACCTGTGTCCAGTGGACTACCCCGGTTAATAAATGTAAAATAAAAATAAATTAAGTGATAATCTGGCAAAATTTCAAGCCCCCCCCCCAAAAAAAAAAAACTCCTGAGAACTCTACTATCTATGTGGAACTGTTCACAGAAGACCTATACAAGCAGGTTAATTGCTGCATAGAGATAGCTGTACCCACCAGGAGTAAGTACAGAACCAACTCAGAAAACAAGCTATCAAGTCAGAATCACAACATCAATAGGCTATATAACAGAAGAGAAGAAAATTATGGCAAAAAGTAGGAGGTGCAGCACCCAGCAGGATAAAAGCATTCTCATCAAACCATACAATCAACTCAGAGGACAAATAGAGTTTACCAAAGCCAAATTTGAGGTAATTCTGGCCTTCCAGGCCAAAGACAAGCATAACCATTCTTTAGCAATGTTATCAACCTCAAAGACAATACACAGTTGTGTACAGATCTCTTTGTTAATGGAGCCACCTACATTGAGCTAAAAGATATAGCAAAGCTACTGTCAAAAATATTCAGCTTTAACTGTACCCCTCTCTCTCCCAATACTCCTTTCCAGAAATACCATCAAATATATCTACCCCAATGCTCTCTCTAAGGCCAATAATACTGCATTGATAGGCCCTGACAATATTCCAGGCTGCCTTCTGAATAACATGAAACATGACCTATCAGACCATCTGGAATCACTATTTAACCATAGCCTCAAAATGGGCTTCATGTGTCATGAATAGAGAGCAGCAACCTTCATCCTTGTACAGAAAGGCAGGCCTTCTACTAACCCTGGAACTACAGACACATAAGTGTCACAAGTCTCATATGCAAAGCCATGGAAATAATTATCATGGAAAGGATCAATAATGACACAGGAAACCTCCATACACTACTGGAACCACCCCAGTTTAGTTTTGTCAGGGGCAGGTCATGCCTAATCAACTTGGTGGACTTCTTTGAGAAGGTTACTAAGGTAATGGATGTGGGAAAAACAGTTCACACTGCCTACCCTGATCTGGCCAAGGCATCACTGGCAAATTCAAGAAGTTAGTTATAAACCCTTCTGTCACCCAGTGTATAGTCAGCTGGCTTACAGACAAGACCCATGAAGATAGAATTGGGGAGTTAACCTCTACAAAAGGGCCAATCACCAGTGGAATTCCTCAGAGGTCAGTCCTGGCACTGCTCTTTTTTGGCATCTACTTCTCTGAAGCCAAGACCAATGCCAAGGGCCTCTGGCTGACCAAATTTAGGACCAGTCTTTGAATCTCCCACATACACTAATGTTCTGTAAGAATGGCTGACACTGACTGGTGTCAGAGGCATGGACTAAAACAAAATGCCAGGAAATGCATAATAGTATCTTTGAGAAGTCAGCCATGCCTGGTAACTACCATATTAATAACACACTCCTTAGAGTCTACCCTATAGTCAGGGACTTGGGGACACATATAGACAGTAATCTAGCCTTTGATCATCACTTGTCTATGGTAGTTGAGGAAATCATTCACTGTTATGCAATCTATTAACAAAGGTATAGAATCTAGGTCCAAGGAGGTCATTGTTCCTCTGTATTCAGCACTCATCAGACAAATCATTGAGTATAATTCTCCATTTGATATTCATCTAACCGGGCACATCCATAGATGTTCCTTACTGAAAGAATAAGGGCATAAATAACTCATCCTTTGCAGACCACCTAAAAGCCTTATCCCTTTATTCTGCCTCATGCAGGTTTTTGAGAAAAGATCTCTGCCTGGCATACAAGGCATCATTGGACCCTACTCTGATGGACCTCTTGCATATCTGCAAAATAAACATCACCAGAATAACCCAGTCTTAAGACTTAAACCTTGCTTATGATATAAATAGGACCTGCTGGTGATTCAGGTATGTATCCCAGATATTACCCCTTCTCTGAAACAGGTTCCGAATCCATGTGAAGCAGAGTATCTCCCTAACCCAATTCAAGTGTAACTTGGACAGCTGGATGGGGAACTGGAAATTCATTCCCGGTTTGACACTCATGCCTCTAATGGACACAGACAGACTGTAAATGGTAAACAGTTGTCTATGCATTGGAGTTTTGGTTTTGGTACTGAATGGTCTATCAATTAACTGTCTAGACTTCAAGACAACGGGCCAAATTCTTTAATGCCTGCACTATGTGTACACTAAGGGTACATGATCTGTATTTAAGAACATCCCTACCAATTTTGTTGTGCTTTCTAGTCACTCAGAAAGATTACATTAAGTGCACATGTAGTCTACACTTCGTTGCAACCTTTATGAATCTCCTTTGATACTTAAGGCTGCAAGAAAATCAATAGGAAAACTAATAATTAGGAGGAAGAAGGTGTGAGTTATGCTTGCATTGCCAGTTTACTCAGAACAGTGTATACTTAGTACACTTAGTGTAGGCATTGATGATCCCAGGGAAGGTTTTATAATGAACAATTTAATGCTTACAATTTGCCACAAGATGTTCCATTCAATAAATTAAAGTGTATATACAATATATGTAGCACAAACCATGAAATTAAAAAAGAAATGCAAAAAAAAAAATGCTGTTGAGTCTTTTATGACACCTGATAAGAATAAAGTGTAACATATGATTCCTTTATATACTACTGTTTTATTTCAATAACAATGACTACACCATTCAATGTCACATTAAAGTCAACAATATTTAAAATGTTTCCAGATGTTTTAGCTCTTCTACAGAGAAGGCATTGTAATAACTTTAGCTATGTGCCTTGCATAGAATGTGCTTCACTGAAAACAGCCCTCTACAATGTTGATGCTGCATGGATTGAGGCATTCCCAATGGTGTTACAAAATTAAATGCTTATGGTTTCATTGGTGCCACTGGCAAATGAATTATCTGTAAACAGCTTACTTACTGTAAAATCCTGAGTTACTTGTAGTTTAAATGACAGTTCTAAAAAACAACAGGGTTCACTACATAATAGGGATGTGATGAGTCTGGCTTTCCAGGAATTTTTTTATTGTCATTTTTGTTAGTATCGATTAAATGTATAGAAACAACTTAAATTAAACCAATAAATAAACTATACTTTATTTAAAAGCATTCAGTAAGCTCTTTCGTCTCTTTACAAGACTTCTTCAGACTGAATAAAACAAGATGCAAACACCACATTTAAACAATTTGTTAAATCACATAATATGAATTCATCAATTATTTAATTTCTTCCTTAAAAAAACTTTAAAATTCTCTTTGTCATTTAAACCTGGGGGATAGCAGCCTTCTAACTTAACCTGCCATAAATACTCCCTCCAGTCAATTTCATCTTCTGCATCTAGCAGATTTTTAAAATTCACAATTTGTTCTAAAAGAATAACTTTAAATTGCACTTGACAAGTGCTGTGGCTACAGTGCTTACTAAGAGCATTTTTCTCACCTTTTGTATTTATTGCATATTGATCCTCATAAATTCTATGGCTCAGTTCTCTTGTGGTTCTGCATGTATAAAAAGTATCACAAGAGGAGAAGACTCAGGTAAAAAACAAATTTAGATTTACAAGAGTACCTCCCTTTTATCTTAATATTGAAGTTGTTCACTTTTATCTCTGTAATCCCAGTATATAAATGGTGACAAAAGCTACAATTATAACATCGGACCATTCCAATTCTATTGTATTTAAATTGGGAAGACTCAATTTGTACTGAAAATAAGTTTTAAAACTTTTTCCTTTTTTATTAACAAATTGTTTAAATATGGTATTGTATCTTGTTTATTCAGTCTGAAGAAGTCTTGTAAAGAGATGAAAGCACTTACTGAATTCTTTTAAATAACGTATTGCTTGTTGGTTTTATTTGTCATTTTTATTTTTGATTTTATTATTTTACAGTTTAATGCTCTGTGTTTTGATGCTATTGATTAAATGTATGCTTTAAGAAGGAATAAGGTTGACTTGTCAAAATACTGTAAGTAATTCTATTATTTTGATTAAGGTCACATTAAGAAATCAACAGTTTTCACTCTGTGCACATATTAGTATGAACTGATATGCAAGAAATGATATCTTATACAACACTGACATTCTCAATTTCTTGAGTTCCTGATGGAGATATTGGCTACCTGCACTGTCTCCATAAGCAGGTTATCTGTGTGCCTGAATTGGCTGCAGTTTATAACAGTACAACTCCATTAGAATCTGAGCTGTAAGGAAGTATCAGGACAGACTGGTGTAATCCATAATCCATGGGCAATTCAGAATTTGCATAAAATCTTTAAAAGAAGATGTGAGAGACAGATTTTTGTGAACTGATTTTGACAGAAAAGATGAGGTAACATGTAAAGGAAGACACTGGGAAAATTGTTGGTATAATCTCCACCTCAAACAGATACTAGCATTATTGTCACCTTTCCTTTGAGTCAACAGATTTCCAGTGAGCTATTCCTACAATGATCCATGAGCTCATCTGTTTTACAGGACTGGAAATTAATTGATAAGAATTTGAAAGAGGCACAACAAAAACAAAATCAAGTGTTTGGAATGTGAAATTACTGAGTTTGATCAAGAAACAGAAACATACAGTACATTTCAGTCACTTAGAGTTATTTATTTGGCAGTCTTTCCAAAAATAGATAGACATGCAACAACAATGGTAGAACATAATAACAAGGGAACTGAAGTTATCACAGATGCCTGTTGTCGGGATGAAGAGTATGTTTTACCAGGCAGAGACAGCCAATCAGATATTGAGAAGTGAACTGGAAGTAGTCAGATTTGTTTTTCTTGGGTAGAGGGCATAGATCTGTTCCCTCACCTTAGAAGATCACGGTGGACAGCTTTGAGGAGGTGAAACAGTAACAGAGAACCGTCATGGGCATCAGAGATTGATCAGTTTGGTGACTTCAAGGAATTACACCTCAAACAGCCAGCAGAGAGTGTTCTACAATGGGAAAGGTAGAGAGCAAGGACAAGGGCTGCAGTTTCAGTGCTGACGGTGCCTAGGTTCAGAGTATCAGTGAGCTATTTTGCTAGAAATTAGATTGTTTTGCAAGGAAAAATACATTTACAATATATATTAAAGGACGTCAGTGTTTTTAATGTTATGAATGGTTCCCATTGAGCTAAAAGGAGTGCATTCAACCAAGTACTGCATTCTGCACTAGCTTCTTTTGTAGACATTGTGACTTAGCTTTCAAGCAACTGTTTTGTTCTACACCTAAACACAAGATTTATAACTTGTTGGCTATTAAACAGCTGCTGTGAATGAACTTCTGAACTATTTGTACCTTTCATACATGAAAAGTAATAAGGGGAATACAACTGTCCTCACGAATACTTATAGAAATGTTAAAATAAATGAATACATTATTGTCTTTTGACATAAGTTACCAAAATGTAACGTTATGTTATATTATATTATATTATATTATAATATATTATATTATATTATATTAAATTAAATTAATAATTGCTATAGAAAAGTGGATGATTGCCTTTTGGACTTGCTGACACAGGAGTACACTAACTTTGATTCTTACAATTTTATTTTAGTTTCCTCTGACCCCCACCGCCATCCCAACCCCCCAACCCTGCACAGCTTCAGGCTTTTTTCACTGGTGTTTATGCTTGCACATCTCTGGAACCCCAATAACTCATTACTGGGTACCTTAGATGTTACCCCCACCTCAGGAAGTCAGTCTCAATTGTCCTCATTGTTGAGGCACAGAGAGTCAGAGTGAGAGATCTGATAGGGAGTAAGTGAGTATGGAATGTGGAAGCTATCATTCCTATAGCAGCTGGCCAATGAACAGCCACGCTTGGTACAAGTCCCACTGCAGCAAAGTCTAGTTTACATGGCAAAGGATGGTATAACCAGATGTGTTGTTGCAAACCCACTAAATGACACCAAAGAACACATGGTCGTAACACCCCACTGTAGGCATGTAAGCTGAACTATACTACATCACATTGCCAAGCACAACACACTATGGAGATGTCTTCCTCTCTACTTAAAAAAAGA
Source organism: Protopterus annectens (assembly GCF_019279795.1). Lineage (NCBI taxonomy): Eukaryota > Metazoa > Chordata > Ceratodontiformes > Protopteridae > Protopterus > Protopterus annectens. Next base: position 1,738,528,465 of record NC_056733.1, on the reverse strand, counting down.
AAAAAAATGTTTGCACTTTATTCAGCTGCTTTTACTGTAATTGTGTTCTTCCTACTTTATTACCTTATTTTGCTTTGCTGCTTGTTCTTAAGTGTTCAAGTGATTTATTTTACTGCATTTTTTACTGCTTGTTAGCAGCCTGATTAAATTTATCTGTTCTTCTAAGCCTCTTAGTTTTGGTTTTAGCCCTTGGGCTTCAAGCTAGTTATTTTACATTTAAGAAGGTTTTTGTGGCCTACACTCTTGTGGACAAACCCTTATCAAAACCCTCTCTCCATAAGTTGGCGCAAATTTTCAGAACACTATGTCTGGACAATTCCCATCAGTTTCTCCTGCCAGCTTGGTCAACATAGGCATACTGAGACAATGAAGCAACTGTCTCATGTTCACTGACAGACCCATCCTCCTAGTACACAATTCTTTTACTTGCGAGAAATGCATCTACATCAGTAACCTGGAATCCATGCTGTCTTTCGCTACAGTCAGTACTCCTGACAAAGAGGAGATTGCCAGCACAAACACCACACCGCCCACATCACATAGCCAAGCACAACACACACACACCTATGCAGAGGTCTTCAAAAAAACTTACCTAAACAGCAGAGACTGCCAAAACAAACTCACAATCATTCCACACACAACACCAAACACATCACACACAGCAGACAACACACCAGTGTCTCACAAACACAGCCCATAAGGCATAACAATAAACCAAACATACTAGTCATTGGCGACTCAGTTGTAAGACACACCAATGTCCCGCTCATCGACAAGGAGAAGGTCACGGTCAGTTGTCTGTCAGGTGCCAGAACCCACCACATCATGCATGCACTTAAGTCTCACCACAACAGGTACAAGTATGACTCTGTCATTGTCCATGTTGGTGTGAATGACTTGAGATGTACCTCCTTTGACTATATGAAGAGAAACATGATTGAGCTCTCAGAGTATGTGTCTCAGGCAGGTATGACCCTAGCCCTAAGCAGCATCCTACCCTCACCACGAATTATACCACAATACCAAAAAAAGTAATTGACTTCAACAATTGCCCTAGTTTCTGGTGTCATTACAAGGGAATCCAGTATCCGTCTGCCTGGGATGACATGGTTGACAGGCCTCGATGCTTTGCCAGAGATGGCCTCCACCTGTCACCTCTGGGATTCCGGATTCTGGCCAAGGCTCTTGCCTCCCCATTGTGCCTTTTTAGGCAATGTCCCAAAAACAAATCTTCCAAAATAAAAGATCTGTCAAAAAGCAAATTGAAGGTCATGCTGCTTAACAATAGGAGCCTTAACCTGCAAATGCACTCACTGGAGGCTCTCCTCGCACTAGAAGATGCCAACATCTGTGCAGCCACAGAAACTTGGTTCAAGGCTGCAGAGAACACTTCTGCCTTACCAGGCTATACCTCATTCCACACATTCTGACCTCAAAATGAGGTCAGAAAGGCTATGGGTGGCGGAGTCTCTATCTTCATTAAAGACAAGTATACCTCCTTACTAGTTTGCCAGCATGATGCACTAGAACTACTCCAGGTGCAATGGACAGTTGGCAAGATACACACCCAGAGTATAGCCAGCTATAGACTCCCCTCCATGACTCATGACACCCACTCCTCCTACCTGGACCTACTTGACTCCATCAAGGTACCCCCTAACACCCTGATACTTGGTGACTTCAGCTACCCCATCATAGACTGGGTGAACTATTCCTGCACTAATGTACTTACCCAATGATTCCTTGACTTCAACAGTTCTAATGCAGTAGACCAGCTCGTCTAATTCTCCACAAGGGGAGATAACATTTTATGCTTGGTTCTCACCAACATGGGTGACCACTGCACCACTCCCATAGTAAGTTCTTCTCTGGTGATATCAGATCATTGGTCTGTCTCATTTGATGTTTCTATCCTGACCACCCCCCCCCCCCAGCCGTAACAGGCTAAAAAACTTCTGAAAAGCGGACTACAACCTCCTAAGGGAGGGTATCAGTAGCTTCACACCACCCCCCACCAGAGGATGTAGACAACTATGCTGAACAGTACACCAATGCAGTATACAAGCACCTATACAACTGCATGGACTCAACCATATCCAACTATATCCTGCTCCTCAAGGAAACACAAACCTGTCTGGTGGACACCCTCTATCAACAGACCTTACAACAAAAGGAAGAAACTGTTGTCCAAGGGTAAAAAGGCACAAATTCCCAACTGGAAAAACTCCCTCCTTAGCCTCAACAGGCAAATTAGATCACTAGTGAAAACCTCCAAAGCCAATTATAAATTGAAACTAGCATCTGAAACAAAGGGAAACCACAAAGCCTTCCTCAGTTACATCAGGAACCTCCATGGCAAAGTCCAAGTTTGTTCCAAATTAGTACTTAATGGTACCACTTGCACCGATCCTGTTGACTTAGCCAACCTACTAGCAGATAGATTCAGTGCAAACTTCACCCCCTGTTACTCCCCAAAGGCCCATTCTACATCCTCGATACTTGTCCTGCACCTCAAATCTCCATAGATTAAGTGTTAAAGCCCTGTCCAAGACAAAGAACACAGCTTCCATGGGACAGAATAGTATCCCAGGCTGTATTCTGCACCATCTCCAGCAAGAACTATCTTTGCCATTGAGCACCCTATTCAACCACAGCCTAACTACAGGCTTCATTCCAGTAGAGTGGAGAACTGCCATTGTCATCCCCTTGCACAAAGGTGGTGCCACTACTGACCCTCTGAACTATCACCCCATTAGTTTGACAAGTCTGATCTGTAAAGCCATGGAGCATATTATTATGGATCTCTTAAACAAGGATATAAACAATCTCCAGGCACTTGACCCCACCCAGTTCAGATTCATCAAGTGCAGATCTTGCCTGTTGAACCTAGTTGACTTCTTTGAGACTGTCACCAAGGTCATGGATGAGGAAAAGTCAGTACATACAGCTTACCTTGACTTGGCCAAAGTCTTTGACACAATCCCCCACTCAGCCATCATCAAAAAGCTAACACAACTTGGCATAAATCCCTGTCTCATCAGGTGGCAAACTGGCTTACCGATAGGACCCACAAGGGCAAAATAGGTGCCTCCACTTCTGATAGTAGACCTTTCACTAGTGGTATTCCCCAGGGATCTGTCTTGGGACCCCTACTGTTTGGCATCTACTTCTCAGAGGTCTAGGCAAAGACAAAAGGCCAATGGCTGACCAAGTTTGCAGATGACTGTAAGTTGGGGTGATGTCATTGACTCCCCAGATGATGTTAACATACTACAAGAGGGTCTCACAGCAACAAATGACTGGTGCCAAAGTCATGGCCTTAAGTTAAATGCAAAAAATGTATTACCATACCATTCAGCAAAAACATGGCCCCTACTGATTGCCACATCAACAGCAATCCCCTAAGCTCACAACCAGTGGTGAGAGACCTGGATACACAGGTTGACAACAATCTCAAATTTGACCATCATGTAGCGGCAGTGGTCAGAAAAGCCTTTCACTTAGTTCATCTCATAAGTAAAGGGATTGCATCCAGAGAAAAGGAGGTTATTACCTCTCTGTACTATTCCCTCATCAGACCAATAATTGAGTACAGTGCCCCATTTGGTATGTAGCTCTACAAACACCTGCACCAACTAGAAAAGCCACATCAATACCTCACAAAGAGAATCCATGGCCTCCAACACCTGTCCTATGTGGACAGGATCAGATCACTATCACTCTACATGGTATCATACAGATTGCACAGAGATGATCTGTGTCTCACCTACAAGGCAATCTCAGACCTTGTCCTACTAGAGATGCTCCATATTTGTAAGTCTAACTCCTTGCGCATTACCTGCATGAAAGGCCTAAATCTAATATGTGACATTAACAAAACCTGCTGGAGAGACAGGTTTGTATCCCAGAGGCTGCCCTGTCTCTTTGCCAGGTGCATTTTGTGTTAATGAACAGCAATATCTCATTGATCATGCATATCTCTGCAATAGACTTCCCATACATATCAAACACAGTACCTAGCTGACCCTCTTCAAGCATAACCTTGATGAGTGGATGGGAAACCACAAATTTGTCCCAGGGGTACCAGCTGTATCCCTCATTGACAGGGGTGACAGATCCTGACTGAGGTTTCTTTTTTGGGAGAAAAACTCTTGGCTAGGCTTGTAAGGGTCCCAGGGCCATTAGACTAGTAACTTTCTATGATCCTGTGATGGCTCATGTAATGAATCAGGATGTCATTGCTACCCGCTTGTGTTAACATGGGATGTCCTCTGGCTGTCCTAGTCTTTCACACAGGCATCAGGTTTCCCCCACAGTCTCTCCCTGAGATAGAAGAGCTAGACATTAGCTGCTTCATCCTGTCCTCCCTGGCCAACCTACAGTCACCCTGCTTCTATGCCATTGGAACATATATAAATCCACAAGAATGTGATTCTGCCTCCTTTTAGACCTATAGAAGCAGGAGCAAGATCTAAGATCCAATATATTTATATTTTCTTGGCTAGCATCTTAAATCTTTTGGTACAGAGTACCCCTTCTTATATTAAAGATTTGGGGAATTTTCCAGACATGCTCAGAGAATACAAATTTGAAGATACCGAAACTACAGTGTGTACGGTTGACATTGATTCTTTATGTATTTCCATACCATAGGATGCATGTTTGAGGCTTGTCATGTTACATGTGATCACATGTAATGAATTTAGCAATACTCAGATTAACATTTACTAAACATTATTTGACCTACTACTCTCTAATAACTTTTTTTTGTTTTGTTTTTAATAACGCCTACTTTCACCAAATTAAAGAAGTAGATGTAGAGGCTAAAGCTGTCCCAGTTTTAGCCTTTTTACAACTGTGCTAAGGAGGCACTATCTAATAGCCCTGTTTTTTTTTTTTGTTTGCCAACTACTACTGACCTCAGGTTGCTGGCACAAACTATAGCTTCATATGGATCTACTTCATATTGTTGAAAAAAACACTTACACGAAATTCAAAACGTTGAGACCACTTTGCTGAAATTGCGTGTTATCTAACACTTGAAACATCACAATTTCACTCCGGGAAACTAACCACTTGTCCACCAACACAGAAAAAACAAACCGAAGCAAATCAACCTCACACCCTCCCCATAAGGAGTTCTGCAACCTCACTCCCCTAACTATACCAACTCCGAGATCACACTATAGTGGAGAAAAGGGCAAAGTTCACCATGGTGGCCCATTGGTTAGTTTCCTGGAGTGAAATTGCGATGTTCCAGATGTTTGATAACATGCCATTTCAGCAAAGTGGTCCTGACATTTTGAATTTCGCTTAAGTAGTTTTTCGACAACATGAAGTAGATCCCTTCATACTTTATGCCACCACATACTACAGGTGTACCTCACATGTTTCTCTTTGCCAGGTGCATTTTGTGTTAATGAACAGCAATATCTCATTGATTATGCATATCTCTGCAAAGTGGGGATTCATCTGTGGGCATCTGTTTTTTTCTTGTAAGTCCTGTTCCCTGAACATGCAGGCATTAAATCTGTTGCTTGTAGGTATAGAATATTAGCATATGAATGGCAACACTAAACCTGTGGGGTAATGCACATCACTGTCTAATGTATACCTACATACCTGGACAGCAAATGCTGTTCTTCTGAACTCACAATCTCTACTAGGAGCAGGCAACAGTGAACTACTCCAGCATGCCCTTCTTGTTCCTCCCCCTTGAGAGAGGCAAGTAGGCATAATGCCTTGACCTTCTTGCTCCCAGTGTCTATTCCTCCAGCAACCAGGCCACCAGCTGGTGCCATATCATCTTGTCATAGGGCTTCATACTTTTATACCACAAAGAAGGTCTGAATTGTTACAGTTGCATTCTTATCATTCTTTCCAATTTTTTTCTTTTTGCTGTGGTATTTAATGATCGTGTCTGTCTTTCTCTCTCCTATTATTTTTGTCTAAGCTTTTTCTAAACTTTGTTCAGTTAGTCGTTTTGCTGCCCTTATCATCTTTTTGTTCCTTTCACCCCATCTCTTACCTTATTTTTATCATTATTTCATCATTTTATGTTTCCTACCCACAGCATTGGATCTTTGTCCTTCTTTAGAAATCTCTTATTTCTTTTGCCTATATTGTAAGTTTGACTATCACTTACTCTGAATTATAAAAAAAATTAAGTGATGTTTTTGCAGATTCTTCTATGACAACATGCTAGTTTCGTTGTATGGATGTTTGCAGTCTATTTTTTCCATGTTATTATTTAGTAGTAATTTGAATGAACCAATGCTAATATATGTAGTTGTGTAGCAAGTGCCACATTTGTGTTAGCTATGATTTCCATATGATATACACATGTATCCAATTGTTCATGCTCTTGACTGTTTCTTTTTTTTAAGTGACTTTGAGATGTTTCTGCTAGACCTCCTCTGTAACAGGGCACTGCCCAGTTAATAGAAACAAAACAAATATGTTGTTACACATTAATAATTTCTGCAACTGCTTTCCATTATTTTCTATGAAAAACAGTAACTGTATTATCTTCTAAAATCTTACAACTGACATGAAATCCCATCCTAGTTCAAAGTCACATAAGGAGATATCCCTATTAGATAACATATCCCCAACCTCATGTTCAAATTACTGAAATGAGATCCTGCTGTAAAACGTCTGACTTTTGACTAATGTCAAGTGTAGTGAGTTACCATGCACACAAACCCCTTTGCCAAGCTCCAACAAATACAGTTTATTGTGAACCACAATGCTAGTTTAATACAGAAAAATTGTCTTCCTTTGGCATTGCTGGCTCACATGTCGGCAAGTTACGGTATATCTGATTGAAGGCCATAGAGAAACACACACTTTGAGAACTCAAGATTGTAAACATATTTGTTCACCTATTCATCAAAGTTTTTTTTTTTTTTGTAGATTAAGATGTTAGCAGATTTTGAACATACAATGGAAGCTTATTCCTGATTTGGGATATATGGTTAATCACAATCTCTGTTCAGTTGTATACCTTGCAACACAATAATTCTTGTTCTTGTGCATATGTGATTTTTCCACATCATCTGTATTAACATGCAAAAGCTCGCTCAATTCTTTATTGTTAAAAAATTTATAAGTAATAAAATAATGCCTCTAAAGTAGTGATAATGTAAAGAGAACAAATCAAATTCCTTACATCTGTCTCTGTATGGATATCTGATACTGATTTAATTCTCTAGATGAATTTTCTCTGAACCCTATGAAGTTGTTTAAGCTGAGCAGGCATGTAGATACATAGAAGACTATTGTATTCTAATAAGTGTCTTATATATACTTTATACAAAGTAACCATGCAAGTGACATCTCTTATGGTGATATTTGATGATAAAGAATTAACTTGCCACATTGTTTATTTCATAGCAATGTTCATGTCTAGAAAATGACGTATTGTTTTCAGTTAATATTCCTAAATCTTTATATTTCTCTGTTTCATCACTTGTTGAATACTACAGTTTAGCAGGTTCATAAACCGAGGGTTTCTTAAAGAATAAAATCTTGAGCTTTTCAGTGCTAAATTTTATTCCTATAAAAATTCATGAAATAATAATTCATCTCATCACAATCCTTATCACTAACAATCATAAAACATAGTTTACAACTGATTGCATATTTATTCAACCAGAATGAATTATGTTTTGGGATGCATGCAAAGACCAGTTTAAAGAAAAAAAGCCACAGACTAGATCACTGTGGCACTCTGCATTTTATTATTTCTGTTGTGTTTAACTTGGAACTTTGAAGAAAGACCAGTTGTTTTCTCCCTGTTAACCACTTCCATATCTATCTGGTTAATTAGAAGTTATACTTGTTATTAAATAAAGCACTGGTAATTGATATGCAAGTTGGCACATGAAAGGCCTTAGCTAAATCTAAAAATATAGTGCCAGATTTTATGCCTAAATCCATAGCTGTTGTTACTTCATTATAAAAATGAATTATTTTGGTTACTGCGGCTTGACCTCTAAAAAAATCTATGCTGTTGCATATCAGTGGCTTCATTTGTCATTTTCTGTAACTTGATTATATTAAGTGGGCATCTTTTCAAACATTTACCTGAAATAGATGCTAACTTTACAGGCCTGTAATTATTCACATCTTCTGCAGTATCCTTTTTATGTATTGGTGTAATATTGGAAAATGTCTTGCTCATTGGTATTATCCCAGTGCTTAATAAATTATAGAGTGAATGAAGTAATGATTTAACTAGACCAGACTTAAGATTTATTAATATAATAGCTAGTAGAAAATCTGGACCTGTAGAAGTGTTCTTTTCTAGTTTGTTTAGTAAATCCTTTGTCATGCCTGATGTCGTAACAGGAAAAGTTTCATTCTTAATAACAGAAGGTGAGAAAGTCTTTCACATGAGGTATATTATCATGTATTCTAGAAAAATATCATTAAAAGCATTAGTAATTAACTGTAGATTAGTTTCCATAAATTCACTAAGCTTTAAAGTGACAAATGATCCAAATAGTAAATGAAAAAAAAAAACAACTATTATTTGGATTGCTTGTTTGTGCGTTTTAAATAACAAATATTTGACATGAACTAGCTTGTGCTTCCCTACTTTCATCAGTGGAGTTATAGTTTGGAAGGTTTTTAAAGAAAGTATTTATACCACCTGTAATTGGGTGGGATATTCACAGTATGGTTTTTATTAGGTGCCTGAACAATAGTGAATCTTAAATCTTCCACACAGAGAAGTTTCCTCATTATTTATTTGTTTTGTAAGAGTTAATATAATTATAATACTGCTTTTTATTCTCAGCTGCTTATCTCTTTCAGAATTACCCTTTTTCATTTTTATTCTCATTTTTAAATCTTTGATATCTTAATTAGCTTAGCCGTATTTCTTCTTGAAGAAAGACTCCTAAATAAACAAAAACATCTTTATTTCCTTTTATATAATTTGATTAAGTTTTGGCTTTACTATTTTAGAAATCTATTTTCAATGATCTATTGCATGTATTCTCTGACATTGTCTCAAATAGATTATACAACAGTTTTTTTAAAAGACTGTAACCATAATCAGTGTGATGCCCCTGCACTGGCCCAGTAATCAAGGAGCCTCAGTCCTCACCACTTGCACCAGTGAGGGACATGCACATAGGGAGTATGACAAGTACACACACAGTAAAGTACAATTTCCCTTAAGAGCACACAGAAATCACAGTCAGTCTGGGGCTTGTTTCTCCCTCTTTCTCCAGATTCCCAAGAAGATTCCCCACTGGCACAGCTATAGAGTTGAGTCCTTAGCCAGGGTCCCAAGCCAAGTCCTCCCAGCACTCTGTCCAACCAGTGCTTTGTGTCCCTGCTCGAGTAGCTGACATACACATACTTTGAGATTTGATTTATACACAAACACACACCTATGGAAAGCTGGCACAGGTTTACTAGCTATGCCCCCTTCTGCCCAGACCATAAGATAGTTATCACTGCCACCAGAACCCCTTATCAGTTACTGTAAGGCCCTTCCCAAAGGGTGACCAATCTTACTGTGTAATGCTACTGTTGTCCAAATGGTAAGTGTGACCAAGACGTTTAAGGCTATTTAGGAGTGGCCTATACAGTGTCACCAAATACATATGCAAGTACTGTAAGAGCTTAAAAATCTCTAAACAAGCCAGACACAATTAAAAGGTTTAAATATATTTAATAATAAATAATAAAATAACAAGAAAATACTCAATAACTCAATACAATGACTACAGAGGTCAGAATCACAGGAAATATTTTAAAACAACATTGCAGGACAGTCTCAAATAAATACAGAAAACATCTAAACTAATCTTTACTATATTCCTATCTACATCTAAAAGATACTTTTCCCTAGTTACTTACTATTAGCAAGGCAGAAGTGCTGAAGATGGATGTTTCCAGGTTCAAAGACAAATACAACATGCACAGTCTCTGCAAGTTCCAAAATTAATATAAAAACATTACTGTTGGGTCAGCTGGATGACATCACTATTTGTCACCTGCCTTCAGTTCCCAGGCTAACAGGAACTTAGAATTTAGCACCTCTTTTTCAAAAATACATATCTCTCAGAAGTTTGCCAAGAACTGGAAGTTGTAAAACAGTTAAGCACTTTTACATTTTAAACCTAGTAATTATTTATGTTTCAAGACCATAGAAAAACTTTAGCTCTAGACAGCTTGTCTTCTTGCTGAGCTGAAACTGAGATAACACAATCGTAAGCAATTTCAACTTATTTTACTGAGGGTTTGCAAGTTAACTCTGTATGTTCCAGCTTCTACCATCAAAACATACATTTGCATAGGCATGTAGTTTATATACATTTATGTTCTTTTTCAGGAGAGTACACTGTGGTTACATTCTTGAAGCTCAATATATAACATACAATAAAGCACACACTTCTGCACCAGTAGTTTAATATCCACATAACATATAGTTTTCTTACATTTGTAAGACAATCATACTAATCATATTAATATTCACAAATGACAAAGAATTTTTTATAAAATTCCAGATAGCTGGATTGGCAGTGTCACATTTCTATATAAATCATACTAGTATTTTCAAGTGACATATAATTATTTACAAAATTCTAGCTAGCTGGGCTGACAACATTTTGGTTTGTCACAATCAGTTTCAGTATCTTTTGTAATTCATACTTTATCAGTTCATAACTTATTTTACCATAATTAAATCTCTTGTCTGAGACTTACGATGATCTAGGTCACATAATCTGAAATCTTACAGCATTATGTTCAGATTTTCCCAGAGGTTTACATATTCTAATGTTAGAAATTAGATATTCAGTATTAGAAGCCACAAGGTTTAGTAAGATTCTCTCCTCTGTATTATCTTTGAGCAGTTATGTATAGCCATGGAAAGAAATGATAATCAGATATTACTTGGCAAAATAATTTGTAGATATACAATCTTTACAATTAATCTTTGAGTAATTAATGTCTTCCACTAAGATAGACTTGGGAGCAAGCTATGTACTCATCTAACAATGTTAAAAATTGATGATGCTGAAGTGAATTCATATTAGGTTTACAATAACAAAATATTAAACATATACTGTCCTTTGAACTATGTATATCTATGAAAAGTACTTTAAGACTGTTAATAAGGTAAGTAGATCTTATAGCATCATCAGCAAGAAACATGATACCAATCCCTTTAGCCCTATCACATATACTTTTACATACCCTGGAAAGGATTTGCCAGCTAGCTGTATATAATGCTTACACAATTGCGGTTTACTATCAAAGAGGTGATTGGTCTTTGTACGATTTACATTAGTCTGAAATTCCCCATTTGATAGCAATGAAAGAATGAATGAAGAAATATAGAAATGTACAACAGCGAATGTAATACAGCATTCGCTGTTGTGACTTTCGATATTTTAATGCAGACTGCACTATAGCGGGGGTCAGGAAATGTACCCTTTCCCTCACTGTTGTGCGATCTCTGAGTTTGTATATATGTGTGCTGCACAGTAATTCCATTTGCAGAAGTGTGGCGAATGTTCAAATTGTGTCAAATTCGAACATTCACCACTTCCACAGTCAACTTTTTTGTCGTTCACTGTTTTTGTTTTCGTTTCTTTATACTTTGTGCATTGCAAAAATAGCAATGTAAAGCATTATTAGATCTACCATACGATGACTCTGTGATTTGTACTTTATCCACATCACTAGCCCTTGTTACACATTGTTTTACAATTGAATCTCCTAGTATAAGGATCACACTCTATTTTTAATGCAAAGTCTTCCTTTAGTATGATAATTTTATGACTTTTCAATAGTGAGTTGTCTGAGCTCTGAGTATCACTAGATTCAATTGCCTCATTAGTGGTAAGTGACTCATCCACTATTATGCACTTATATTTCCTTTTTTTTTTTTTTTAGCCATTTCTGGTCTAGAGTCTTCAAGTAATCATCTCTTCCATACTTTCGGTTCATGGTTGCCATATCAGGGCTATTTCTAGGGTTTATGCATAGATTTTCTGTTGTAATCTGGTAACATGGATATCCCTTTTAGTTACAAAGTTCATTGGCTGAGTATAAGAAAAAAATCAGTATTAAAACCAGTTGACTCACTATGAGTAAACTTAAGAAGTAATGCATTCATTTCTAATGCCATAGACCCTACGTTCTTATTAGTTGCCTTTCTAACAGCTGTAACCTCAACTGTATGCTCAGACATAAAGGACTTACATTTATTGGAATCACAAAATATACGTTTTAATGAACATTGAGTCTCCACTGTAGCTTGAACTGTTTGATTGTTTACTTGGGATTTGTCTGCTGTATTTTTCCCCTTTCATCACATGTAGTAAGATATTTCCTTTTTTTACCAGCAGTGAATGTATCTAATGGTATATTGCCTGTATTTTTCTTTTTTCCTAACTGTTTCATTCCCTTTTCCATTAAGCATATAGTCATCCAATGCTTTCGATGTTTCCCCAACTAGTTGTCTTTTTACCTAAGACTGCAGTCTTTCCTTCTGGGATGTCACATATTCAATAATAGTGTTTATCAATTTTACATTGTGACACATGAAATTAGTATTCCCATCTATTTTTTACCATCCATAATACATATTAACTCAAAAAAAAATAGAGCAGCCATGGTTCTGACTAACTGAATCCAACACCTGATTTTAATATATTGACCACATGATGATGCACATTCTATTAAAATATTATGCATTAAATCATCTAACTCATATTTATTTAATGTGTCCAGTTAATAGAAGTGTGAACAACATCTAAAATCGTGCTGCAGAAATGCCAAAAATCTATCCTGCATTATGCACCCAATAGTTTATAAATACTATATGAACTGTACAAAAGATACAGTTTATGCCCTAGATATCATAAAAAAGGATGAAAAATGTTACAAAGATAATATTTACACTCAATATTACTAAATTTCAGAATACTATTTATTTACATACATCCAGTGTATACACATCTTTGCAATCGTGCTTTCCTAGCTTTTACAGGGAAAAAATTTAAACTAATATGTTGCACACACAACTTATGCATAATACTAAGTCAAATTCTCTGCCTGTAGACCCCGTGAAGCCCAGTACCATGTGAAGAAAGTGTAAGCAAATATTTTTTAATTAAAAATAGATGACGATGACTACAATTTAAACACAACACAAAGTCAACACAGGAAAATTATATCTAACCAAAAAATCTCCCTAACTAGACAAATACTGTATGCAAATATGTGTACAGAAAATGCAGTGACAGAGCAAAATCACTAAGGATGCTGCAAAACAAAATTCGTCCATCTATAAAACATTTTTTATACAGTGACTGCTTATTGTTATTCAAAAACAAGCATGCTGAGTGGACATCCCAATCAGATTGCCTGTTGTAAAACGAGCATATAGCAAGAGAAAAAAGTCCGTCCGCTGAAGTACGATTGATCAGCCAGACATTCTATTGACAAATGCTGGGGGGATAGCAAAATATGAGAAAAATCAGGTATGTTCTGCAAACTAAAGTAACAGAAATATACCTTATTTTCCTTGCATTTCTCCACCGTCCCTCATAAAATCCTGACTTTTTTAAACATTAAAAAAACAGCAGTGGAGATTCTCTTTTTTCTTTTGCTTCTCCTGCACTACACTCACGTACTATGCAAGAGTGGGAATGCAAGGCCCATACACATGTGCAGTACATCAGCACACAGAAAACAATGCAGAAGAAGACTGAAGTGCCTTTATACAAAGACATCATTCCAAAAAGGTAAGCAATTTCTTTCTTAAATAATGTCATTCTATAAAAGTAATAGTCCACTCCTGTTTGTGGGTATATCAGAATTTACCCATGGTTGGCTTTGTTAATCACTTTTGTTTCACCCTCATGATCAAATATACCTATTCTGGGTAAATCCTGAAATACCCATACACAGCCATGGATTATTATTTAAAACTGCTCTAACACTTAAAGTAGCTGCCTTTAAATGTCTCATAGTTTAACATGACTGAAGAAATTTTGAGCACAGCACAGTGTTGTCACTGAATCACTAAGGGTAATTTTAGAACATAATTCCACCTCCTGAAAACAATGTGAAACACTGTAGCAAGCAGAGAGGGGTTAGTATACAACACAATATCAGCTCAGGCAGACAAATGTCTATCACTTAGTTGTAGCTAAATACAATTTTTGTATAACACAGTTACAGTCGAGTTATTAAAAATGTTTTTAATGCAAAGTTTCCCACTTACAAAACATAGTAACACTGTAGCACAGTGCGAGCACATATTTTCTACTTGCGTACATCTTAGAGGCTTAATGTACAGTACAATGTCGACACAGAATCACTTGAGGTATTATAATGCTGGATTCTCTACATATAATTTTTTGTGAGGCACTCAAGCACACAGAAGAAATGCTTGCTTGAAAACAGAAGGAAATTACTAAAGGTATTTCAAAGCAAAAGGTCCCCATGTACAAACACTATGGAGCCTCTAACATGAAAAAATGTATAGTTATTCCTCATTAAAGTATTATTGAAAAGAATTCTAAGCACTATACAAAACAATATACACAGTTCTAAAGAGAACTTTCTAAATGACAAAGATGCTAGTGAAAATCACCTTAAATACTCAGGTGGCGAATTTATTAGATATCTATCCAAAATTACCAGGAAAATCGATTACCATTTTCCATTTTCCCAGTATGATCATGTTACTGTCAAGCTTGGTCCACTCTCGTACACTTGCTCATGGTCCATAAAAACAACAGGCCTTTCTGCTGCTATAGCATTTGGGAGTGTGGCTTAATGGCTAAGGTGTTTGCCTTACAAACATAAGGTGCAGCGTTTGAGTCTCACAAGGGATAATTGGTTAGGCTTAAAATGGCTCGCAAGGGAAGTTAGCTTAGTACTGAACTATGGAGCATTTAAAACATGTGCTACATTAGCAGGAAAATCCCCTTTTCCCTCCAGCTACCAGCAACGTTTCCCTTCACTACATCTTTGTATGTGTAAATCACTTCTGCCTTAGTCTTAGTCCACAACCCATTTCCTTTCCAGATATCTTTGAACATTGTGCGTTCTATTAATTATGTCATTGTTCCTGCTTATCTTAAATACTAGGCTGCTGTAAGCAAACCTTTTTGTTTTAATTAAATCTGTGATGCAAAATCATCTCCTATTTTAACTTTACAGCCACACTTCATGTAGTCCTTCTGAGGGCTGCAGACTCTTACTATCCATTCTGTCTGCCTCTAACTATGGCATTTTAAAAGTAAGTATCTTGGTCTATCAGCACTGCCAGACTATCTGCCAGTCGGGTGTCCTTGGTTTTGTTTTTCTAGCCAGTCATTTCCTTGTTATTTGCCATAGCCACTGTTCTATATATCATGCTACTTCTGTTCCCTCCAGCCCTCCCCTTAGTCCACTGACTCTGAAATGTCAGCAGTTTAGCTACACCATTATTAATCTTCTCAACACTTGTTCTGCTCCAAGTCTGTTCTTGTTGTCAGACAGAAGGCGTAACAGCAGACATATTAGTGTATCAGGAAGTTAAAAGCTGAGCATGAACCTAAACACAGCTGGATTAATAAGTAATTACCTGCACATGAGTACAATGATCAAGCAGGTACTGAGATTCTGTGCTGAAACAATTACAGCTAGTTTCTCCTGTCCATGTGCATGGCATAATAGGCTGATGTTATATGTTTATAATTCTTTGTATGCAGTCATCTGGGATATTGTATATACATAGATTTTAATATACGTGCTTATCAATGCACATTATATTTGTGTTTTCGACTCTAAATACAGTTACTGAGTGTAAAGTTATACACATATCTTACAATGGTGCCAGTTACTAGCAGAATTTAAAATGTTTGACGGTCTCTCTTTATTATTTGTTTATTATGTATTAATTAATTAATTAATTAATTAATTTGTATGCTTTATTGTAGACAGCCTGGAGATGAGTGTGGTTGTTGGTGTAGGAATAGGAGTGCTTTTGTTCGTACTCTTCCTCATTGTTGGGGTGCTAGTCCTTTGCAACAGAACTAAAGGTATTGTTCCTTTCTATCTCTCATACAGCATGAGTAGGTAAACATTATTTCTACAGAATCATGTTACTTTGTAGCAATCAGATACGCATGAATAATTCAATCTGACAAATAAGAACAGAGAAACAATAAATCACCAAGGATACTTTTTGTTTTGGAGACTGTTAAGTTAGGTGTTAGAATATTACTGAAGCTACAGGACAAAGGTGGATATTTGAGTTACAGTCTTTTAAACCACCATGTTTGAATGATTCCATGTCCCTGAAACCTGTCCTTAAAATGCACCCCATCCCACATTGATTTGTTTCAGGGTTTAGAAAACTTTATGGCGATAAAAAAAAAAAAAAAAAAAAAAAAATATATATATATATATATATATATATATATATATATATATATATATATATATATATATATATATATAGTGTAATAGTTTTAGAATAGTGTTTATTCTGTGCTGTTTGCATGAATTTTATGCATTGTATGAAGGGGAGCACAATATGTGTTTTATAGTGCTGCTGTTTTAAACTACAGGATTGAAGTTTTCTGTGATGTCATTGTTAAGAGACGTACTCTGTATCAGCACTTGCTGATGAGATGGTGAATATCCTTGGTGATTTATTGTTTCTCTGTTCTTATTTGTCAGTTTGAATATGTATTAATGAGCTGGGAAGTGATGCTTTTGTATTGAAGAGACTCTTTGAAGTTTTTCTTTTGTCTGATGAAGCATTAGTTAATTCAATATGAAGTGCTTACCTGTGTTGTTACATTGAATAAACTTATTTTTTTTTTTAAGTTTACTAAAGTTTGTTTTATCTCTAGTTGCCGTGCAGGTCGCAGTAAGTTTATTTTTTAGAATTAGGTCATTCCAAGTAGTCTAGCAACTATTTTGGAGGGTGAAAATCATGTCACCCACATCGAACCAGTTGTGAACTGATTGAAATAACTGATGTAGGTGCTACCAGGATTAAAAAGCACCATATTGACAGTTTTTTTTAAACATTATAATGAAAAAAGAATCAAGGGACACTAGGCTAATTATACTGAGAAATGCAGCTGTACACATTCCAACACAGGGCTGTTGTACTGACAACAATGAGTCTACAGTAGGTATAGGACAGATATTACAATGGTGGAAATATAAGTAGGACAGTAATCAGTACTTGTGATAGGCAATACCTACTCTTGTGACTGTTTGACAGTCATACAGGTAAAAATTATCATGGGAATGGGCAGATACAGGCATCTGAAACTTAGTATAGTTCCACATGTAAGTAACAATGCAGAAAGGAATATCATGAAAACTGTAGCCAGAGTCATTGTAAAGTTTTTTTTCATAAGTTTTGATATACATACATATATGATCGAACTTTCAAATGTTCGACTTTCATATGGCCGAGACCAGGGTCTATATTAGAACACCGAACTTTCAAAATTTCAAGTGTTCTAATATCGAACCTTATTAATCGAAAATTTAAAACATCGAACATACAGAACAGCAAATTTTTTCCTAGGGAAAAAAATTGCTGTTGCAAAACACATACACACAACACAACACAAGCACACCAAACAAACAGCAATCCACACACATACACCTAAACTCTTACACCTAACCCTACACTAAACTATACGTACACCACTAACTATCCACTTACCTTAACCCAAACCCTAACCCTAAGGTCCACACAATTGCACACTTACCTGAACCGCGCCCTAACCCAAACTCACCTAATCCGCCCTAACCCTCACGTCCACACAGTCGCACACTTACCTGAACCCGACCCTTAACTTTCCACCACAGCTCTGAAAATACCTAAGCAACAGAAACGGACAACCAAATTCTTTCCCTAGGAAAACATTTGGTTTTCTGTTTCTTCAATATTTTCAGCTGGTCGATATTAAAACACTTGAAATTTTGAAAGTTCGGTGTTCTAATATAGACCCCGAGACCATATGATCGAACATTTAAAAGTTTGAACATGTAAAAAAAAAATTAAACAACAAAAAAAAAAATAAAATAAAAATGTCTAGCAGGGGGGCAAGCCCCCCTGCACCCCCCATGTGGGGACTGTGCCTCCCACATCCCCTGTTTTTTAAATATACCAACTCCGAGATCACACTACATTGCAGAAAAGGGAAATCTTCCTGTTCCATGCTATATGGAGATCTCTATTTAGACCATTCAAACTTTTAAAAGTTTGATCATACGGTCACAGCCATATGAAAGTCAAGCTTTTAAAAGTTCGATTATCTGAAGGGGACCCACACACACACACACACACACACATATATATATATATATATATATATATACACACGCACATGTATATTATATATATATATATATATATATATATATATATATATATATATATATATATATATATATATATATATATATATACATGTATATAACACATATACATTATATATATAATACACACACACACACACACATATATATATATATATATATACATAGATATATATATATATATATATATATATATATATATATATATATATATATATATATATATATGTGTGTGTGTGTGTGTGTACTGATCCCAGTTTAATTTCTCCAAGGTTTTTGAGTTTCTAATATCATGATGGGAATGGACCACATTTCTAAGTCAGGGCATGATTAATGTACATGAAATTAGTATTGTTTCAGTCTTTAACGTTAACCAAAAGTGCTATTCTCAGCACCTGCAATGTGCCTAGAATTCTTTCCTTTGGTAATCCATCTGTAGTTTCATATATTGGTAACATATCTAATTATAAATGTAAATTATTTTTTCATTAGACATGTTGCTCCACCTTTTACTATATGAGCTATCTGGGTATCTTCATTCCATATTGGTCTTGTTTCTGCCTGCAAAATCCTAGTATTTTCTGACTTTATATCTCTCCATATGTAAGACACTGTAATCACTGGTTGTGGCAATTCCAGTGATCAATGTTACTTTTGTCTTTTTTCATTGACTGCTAGTCTAGTTTACAAACTGTTGATAATGCATTACCCATATGATATAAACTTCATCATTCTGTATAATGCTTTGTGGTTCTTGTTTCTGATGCTTCTCAGCTACTTCTATATTGTAGTGTTTGCACAACCCCAGTGCAACAGTCTTGGCACAATATATGCAGGTTCTGTGCCACAAATGTATCATACCAAACAACAAGATGTGCAACTGTTTCCCATTGTTTTTCATGGAACTTGCATTTGTCTGTTTCTCCCACATTTTTAATAGATATTGTAAACCAACATTTATGTAATATGCTATCCTGGGCCACCATTAGTAGCTTTGCCCACCGTTAGTAGCTTTTCACCTTTCGGGTAGCCGCGGTGGTGCAGAGGTTAGCGTTGTCGCCTCACAGCAAGAGGTTGTCTGGTTCAATCCTCAGCTGGGGTGCCTTCTGTGTGGAGTCTGCATGTCCTCCCTGTGGTCGCATGGGTTTCCTCCTGGTGCTCTGGTTTCCTCCCAAAGACATGCTGTAGGTGGATTGGGCACTCTAAATTGGCCCTTGGTGTGAGTGCATGCATGTGTGTGCCTTCTGTGGAAGGTTGGGTGCTGGGCTGGCAACTCAACACTGTAAAAACTCCCCTGCCAATCATGAGTGGACAGATGATCTGCTGTGGTGACCCCTAACCAGGAAAAGAAGAAGTAGCTTTTCATCTTTTGGTTTCAATTCACTACCTCCTTAACCATTCCTGCTTCAAATCTTGGTCAGCATGAGGTTGTTTCAGGAGCTCTTGGTCCTTGCCACTATATTTATAGATTTTTCCAATTTTCTTTCCTTCTTGTTTGATCCTTTTCCTTATATTCTTTCATTTTTGACATATTCAGTTGCTGTCTAATTTTTTGTTTTTTTCTAGTTTGAGTTTCATTCCTACCTTACACCAAAACACTTCAGTTAAACTAAGCAAAGATTTCATCTTAGACTTATTTTCCTCATATTTTGAAATGTTTACTTTTGATCTGGTGAGGTCAGCAGATATGTAAACAGTCCCGTGATTGCAGATCTGTACATATAATCAGTTTTGAGGAGGCCCATACCTCCTTCAGACAGAGGAATTCAAAGTGAGGAATATGTAATATTGGTATACACTGACTTTTATGTATCATCTTGTTTTTCTGTCCGACTGATCCAACACTTTTGGGGGCCAGTCAGTCAACCCAAAACTCTGAGTTAAAGTAGGAAGAACAAACTGGTTTATAGCTTAGACTTTATTTCTAGATGTCTATATGGTTTTCTATATTAGTTTTATTCTTCTGAATTATTCTTTACTGAGGTTTAGTCTCATGTGTTCATGTTTTATTGCTGAACATTCATTTATTCCAAGATATTTATAAATTCTTTATTGCTCAAGTTCTTTAGTATCACATTCCTTTCCCAGATTGATATGTTCTTGGTGCTGCAGCTTTCCTGTTTTAAAAGTTTTTTTTGCACATTTGTCAAGACTAAATGACATTTTTATGTTATCTGAGAAAGTTTTCAGCATTTGTTGCTGTGCCTTTAACTCCTTAACTGTGAACTATATACTTTTAAGTCATCCACAAACAATAGATGAGATGTATTTAAATAAGGGTGTTTATGGGAGCCAAGCTGTAACCATAGCCTAACCTGTTAAGTAAATTTGCTTCCAAAGATGAGAATTAAACCTTGCATTATGTTTCTGTTAGTTAAACACCTGACCATTACACCACCCTCCACCCTGGAATATCCCTCTCTGAATTTTTATCCTTGGGATAATAATTTGCTGTTTGCCAAAATTCACCTACAAAATAGTTTACCACTCTTACATGTTCACTGTAATGTAATTGTTCAATGTAGGGTTATCTTATTCATCTTTAAATATTCATTTTTCCATTAATGTGCCATGCTGTCAATTTTTTTCATAATCTAGCCATGCCATATTTAGAGCCTTTCCCTTTTTACAATTCTCTGTTATTGGTTTATTTTAAAAACAAATAATTTATTTTTTATTTTTAATTTTTTATTTTACATTTGTTGACTGGGATAGTCTAACTGGATTTATGTCCATTTTCAGTAAAGTCCTGGGGAGATAAGCTCCAAGAGATTACTAGACTACTAACATACAGGTACTAGTTGTTATACAGTTAAATACTACAAATTTTAAACAGTTCAGGAATCTTCACAGTTTATACAAAAAACATGTTACAAACATTAGATAAGATATTTTAAGCTTTATGTACAAGACTTCATAAGTAACTAGGAAGTAATTGTTACACAAATACATACTTCAAATTTCAACAGTAAAGCAATGCTCACATTGCACACATAATCTTTTGTTTCATGTGATTTTCTTTTGTTACCCTTTTGTTTTATTGCCATAATTGAATTTTTTCTAAATTATCTCTGGATACATTCCAGTATATAGCTTGTATATTGTTGGGAGGCAAGTTATTCATCTATAGCTTTTAGGATGGCTTAGAGGTTCACTCTTAAGCAGGAGTATCATGTTTTTTTCTATTGTTAACAAGTTTGGTGTCTGTTCTGGATGTGACTTTAAGTAATCCTTACTTAGCGCAAAATCAAAAATATGTTAATTCTTTTAGCCAGATGTTAGTACTGTGTTTGGGCCTGAGGTTTTCCTATTAGGAGCTTTTCTTAATGTTCTCTCACTTGCTCTCTGCATTATTTTATCCCATTTCATATCCTCTACATTAGATCTTCCTACTGTTTCTTTTAATTCTTGTATCAATTCAGCGTATGTGTTATGTTCAACAGGGTCTTCAAAATACCTCCCCAAAATGTGCCTATTCTTTTTTTTTTTGGTGTTGTTTCGATTCTTTTTGCTTTGTTTCCCAGTTCTCTATAAAATCTTTTTGGGTCATCCATAAATTGCTTATTTACTGCTTTTCCTTTATATTTATCTACATACCTTCCAAGATTTTATTCCACCTCTGTTGAATTTTTAGTTTATTATCGACAATAGTATATGATAAGTCTTGATTGGTTTTGATACTGTACATTGCTTTTATCACATACAGTTTTCGATGGTATGTTCCCTTTTTTGTATTCTTATAATGGTGGTACTTGTCATATTTGATGCTTCCACTGTGGTATTTTACTTGCTGTCTTCCTTTCCTTTGTTACTCTGTGTCTCTGTGGAAACACTTTATCAGTTATTGGTTTAGCTGTGCAACAATATATTCTGTTTATTTCTGTTTTATCACATGGATTTGTCTTAATAGTCCTGACTATTGTATTCATCTGTTTTACTTATCTTCTAACATTTTACATCTTATTTACTTTCTGCAATCTATTTATTTCATCTGTCTTAATATGCCCACCATCTCTATTAAATCAAG
The DNA here is from genome assembly GCF_019279795.1 of Protopterus annectens. Lineage (NCBI taxonomy): Eukaryota > Metazoa > Chordata > Ceratodontiformes > Protopteridae > Protopterus > Protopterus annectens. Next base: position 1,738,506,063 of record NC_056733.1, on the reverse strand, counting down.
CTGGTCTTTCCTTGAATCCCTTTCATGTAAACTAAGGGCATCTTCTTTGCTCTCTGTTTCCCATGTGTAATCTACAGAAAATTGCAGAAAATCTTTCTATGACATATCCTCTTCAGATGTACCCTGCTTTATGCTTCTCCTTTATATGGGAGCCCCTTGTCCCATTACTCTGCAATATTAACTGCATCAGAGATGACACTGTTTTCTGCTCCTTCCCTTGCTGTGCAACTTCAACTGGACTTTTGTACTGGTCTCCTACAGAAGTCTTCAGAGCATCATTAAGCTGCAAATGTTTTTCAAATACCTCCTGCTTCACCTGCTGCTCCTTAATTTGTGGACCTATAATTTCATCATGGTGCAACATCACTTGTGTTGAATTCACTTCACAGATAATCTGCAACTTCAATTTCTATTTATTTAACTTTCACCTTACTAATCCACTTTTCTACATTTCCCTTTGATTTCATATTTTTGTAATGTGCAATGTTCCATATCTGAGTGCCTTTGCCTATATTTTTCTTCAAATATCTTTGGGGCTGCTATTTTTGTACCGATTAGTTTGACTTTCTCCTTTGCATAAATATTACACAATTACAGCAGACCTATTTTTCTTTTTCTGTCCCATGTCCATTTTTTCTTTTTTATAGCTTTCAAAAATCACTAGGTCTTGTTCTGCACATTTTTGCAAATCCTCTATTACTTCTTTTTCCAGATGGCCCAAAGTCATTTCATCTATGTAATTTATTTTAATTAATCTGTTTAAATACAAATCTCACTTTGAGGGCTTTGATGTTTTTGTCTTGGGCTAGTATTTTTCTTTCTTTCAATTTCTCTCTTAATCTTTCTAAATATCTTCTATTTGGAAAATTCTGGGCTTCTTGCATAATAGTAACAATAAATAATTTCGTCCTTATCTTCAACAGGCCAGTTTGTCATCTTTGTGGCTCATTTTTGGCCTGTACGTTTTTGTGGACTAGTTTCTTCTATGAAGGGGACCACCTTCCTTCTACAATGGGGGGACATATACTGATCCCACAATGTAGCCTTCATGTTGTGCATACAGCTGAGCTCATCATGTGGTTCAGATCATCTCTTTGGATGCTATTCCTGCACCTGTAACCACTATTACAGTTTCTAAGCCTTCGCTCTGTACTTACTACTCATCTGTACTGAAATCATTTAGCTGTAATGAGTTTGAGTGTTACTAAAGCTGTCTCTCATTGGATTGTTCACACTTAATTCTGTAAATATGTTGCCTCCATTAGTAATCTATGAAGGAACTCCTAGCCACCTGTTTCTGCACCAGTTTCAGTGTGTACTGTACATTATAGTATTTTGCTTCACTCTGAGTACAGCTGTTGATCGGAGCAAACCTGTTCCTCTGTCATTCAGCCTACTTTTCTATTTTTGTTGGCTGTCAGTTGTACCATTAAATCTGAGAACTCTGTATCATGCCACCCAAATTATATTGTATCAAAATCATATACTGATTTTTATAGTCTAGGGCCACATTTGGAAATATTTTAATTGTGCTTACTCAGCCATCTACGTGAATTATACAACTGATAGTTAACTGCATTTAGATAATATTTAATTTAGAGTTCTCTTTTTATTAAAACTATACGATTTTCTCGTTTTTCTCGTGTATTCACCAATGTGGACTGTAAGTGTGTTTATAGATGAAGGAATATAATAGGTCAGTATAAAACTTCTGGACTCTTAAAAAGATCAAAACTAAAGCCTTTGTTACCTTGTTTATATAAACCATCTATAATCAAAATAAAGTAAAATCTTTTGCAACATCTTTCTAGTAACAAACTACAGACTACTGTAAATATTGTGAGAATAATGTTCTGAATCAAAGCGGTATGAAATAGGCTTTAGACCAACTGCCTTTCCTTTAAGTAGTAATAATACAGACCTAAAACAATTGCACAGTATTAATACTGCCCAGACATTAGCACTGCTAGGTACGGCCAAAAATATTTGACAGTGTAATGTTTATCTATCCATAGAAGCATCAGCACTTATAAAGACCTTTGCAGGGTTTCATAAAGGTTACCGCAAAGTGTATGCAATATGTATGTACACTTTGTGAAACCTTTCTGAGTGAATAGACAGCAAAATCATAATGTTAGGGCCATTCTTTAATTCAGAAAAGCTACCTTGTGGTAACCTTTATGAACCTCCCCAACTCTTTGAATCTTTCAGGCAGCTTGTTCAATCATTAATACTTTATTTGTAGAAATGGAAGCATCTAGTTTTCCTTTTGCCAGCCAGTTTTATTCATTCTCTTAATCCAACCACTATTTCTCAATAGTTTTCCATCAGAAGTTAATGTGTGCAATGTCATTATCAGGTTACAATGCACATATCAAGTCCTGAATACTTATTCAGCTTACTAACAACAACAGACAATTCCATCTGCTAACAAATGATGTCTAACATGACATATTGAGCAAAGAATCCCGTTAAAAGAATCTAACCATAACACTAAGACCAATATACTCCATTTCCCAAAGTTTTCCTTGTATGCAATAATTTTGCTAGACATAGAACCATAAAGCTATTATAAAACATTTATCAATTAGGACTGTGAATTTACAAACTTTATCATAGAATTTGAGGTAATTTGTGTGCTTGGGGGTTAGGTAGTTTGAGGGAAAGGTTACTAGCTTATGGTCTGACTTAATCAAAGAGGGAGATGCACAAGGAATTGTGTAAGATGATGCTACATTTGTAAGTCCAGTTCAAAAATATTTTGTCCTGTGGTAGGGCTAGTAACACTCTGGTCCACTGAATTTTAATTTATTAGATCTAAAACCTTCTGTGCATATCCTGTGTTGGAGTTGTGGGTAATCCAGTCAGTTAATGGATATTTAATGTCTCCCAGAATGATGGAGTTCTTATTTATAGGGAAGTTGTCCATATCATTTAGGAACTTGACATAAACTTCAGGAGTCATAGAAGGGGTCCTGTAACAGGCAACAAAACTGACAGCTGATTTTCAGATTTGATAATTTCCAGTTTTGGGTTTCTGGGAATCTGGCTGACAAATATGGCCAGACCACCACAGTTGGTACTGGGCCTGAAGGCATTTCATTAAGTTTGACATCAATTGAGTTGCTTATTGCAGACTGTGTTATCTGGCAATGGAAATGCTCAGGACCAAGGTGCATCAATCATACTGGATTTTAAGCAATCAACACCAAATAAATTAAGTGTCATTGTCTTTCTGCCACCCTTCTAACACTCACTTATAGGCCTTCATTTCAATGTAAAGATTTTTACATGTAGCATAAGTGAACAATCTATAGTTTTAAAAAATATAAAGGAAAGAAAAAGGAAGCATTACAAAACTGAAAGAAATAGCTAGCAAAACTGTCTTGCACATCTGTTCACTAATGTTGAAATACTCAGTGAAAGGCATGACACAGTTGACTACAGTCAGTCAGAACCTGTATTTTATGGTAAAAGATGTTGCAGGGAAAATCCCACAGGAGGGACAATTTCACTACTGAAGAAATTCACATGCTCATGGATGCACTAAAAAACTACAGAAAACATATTTTTGGAAAAAGGGTGGGACAGAGCAGTCTCAATGAGCAGAGACATGGGATCAAGTTGTAGCTAACATAAATGTTATAGGAGGAAAGAACAGCACCTTGTGGTACAGTGCAGGAAAAGAGGAAATGCCATAGTAGGCAGTTGCCAGAATTAAGACTAGGCAGAATGAAATTACCTGTTGTAGCACCAGTGGTGGGCCTTCCACTGTCCATCCTTTAACACCTGATGAAGAGTACTTGCACTCTTTACAAGGTGATGCCTGTGACGCAGAAGAGGAAGGTGCAGAATTCATTCAAGATTGAGTGGACGTAGTTTCAGAGACCTCAGCCACCCACATACAGGTGGTGCAGAAGGTCATTCTTTTGTTGGGACTGGCAATTTCATGATATGTATACTCACTATGGTACTTGAGTACATTTAACTGTGAAATGCTTCCTCATCAAGTACTCCATCATCATCAACTGTAGCACCACCTCAGCAGACAGCACATACTAATTGTGGATATTATAAACTTAGTGCAAAATGATATGCCTGTCACAGGGAGGGTGGCCTAATGGTTAAGGTGTTTACCTTACAAACACAAGTTGCAGGGTTCGAATCTCACAAGGAATAATTGGCTAGGCTTAAAATGGCTCGCAAGGGCAATTAATTTAGTACTAATCTATGAACCTACCTATGAACATAAAACACATTGTCATGTCTTTTCTAACAGGGTCAGCGCCAGAAGAAAGCGCGTGCTATGCTGCACACACACAGGCTGAAGATGATAGCAGAAAGGCTGTCAACAATGATGTCCTTATTTTCATTGTCATGATACAGCCTCCAGTAATGCTATCCACTGTCATGTCTGTACATAAGTGTGCCAGTGGAAGACATATTTCACATTTAGCTATCAAGATACACAAGGCCTTGTCTGTTCAGCAGCATTTGTACAGTTACATAGTTTAGGTCCTGTTTATTGCCACTGAAGGTCAGGTAGAGTTAGAGGGTTAGAGGTTAGAGTTCTACAGTGTATATGTGAAGAAATTCACCGGTATATGGAAATGGTGGAAGCCAGGGGCAATGCCATGATGATCCTTAGGTGCCATATTGTTACACTTACTGCATCCATATCAGCCTTTATATACAAACTAGTCAGGAGTTACCAGACACAAACTGAGGACATCCCTGGACATAGATGAGGGAGTATCCACATGTATCACTAAGGCTGACATTAATTAAGTTAATTATTGCAGACTGTGGTATCTGCCAGTAGAAATGCTCAGGACCAAGGTGCAGCAACCATACTGGATTTTATGCACTCTTGTATCTGCCCCTAAATTGATTTTAATTATTGATATGCAAACTAATCTTTCCCCCAAACATTAAACTGCTGTTATAAATTGCCAAAGGGTTACAAAACAATCACTTTTCTCACATTTTATGGTGACCCTAAGTTTCTATTATTTTTGTTAGCCATCTTCTTTGCATTAGAGGTAAGAGAGTTTGACTTGTCTGTGTGTTACACCAAAGTTTTGGTGTTGGACCTGTTCCCCATTTACTGTCCCCTAACCTGATAGTCTCTTCCTCCCATTTCACCACCTAAGATTTTAGTGTTTCACCCTCATCCCAAAATTCCATATATTTTACTGGTGATGACCACTCCATAAATACACTGGGATGAATGGAATGTGGGTGTATACCTAGAAATATTTGGCAGCCTACATCCCCCATAGCAATGAGGAATTTGGCGTTTCATATCAGTTTATTCAAACACTGAATCCTCCATCATTCTTTGTTTTTTAATACAGTTGGATGATCTGGACTTATTAGCATATGTCTAACTACAGAGAAAATATGTGGCACTACCATGGTAACATTTGCTTGTATCCTTCCTTGTATAGTTTGAAAACATTTTAATTTAGGTATTAAGTCCTCCTAATGTATCACCAAAGAAATCAAAGTTCCTCATGCATATATCCAGAGCCAGATCCAGCACTAGGCGACACAGGTAGATGTTTAGGGCCCCGTGACTGGGGGGCCACTCTGGCCAGGAGGCTTCAATGATTAAGAATTAAAAATAAATAAATAAATAAAAATAAAAATTCTGTTTGTGAGTGCAGAATGTGTTTACATCTGCGGTGCCAATGTCTTCTCCTTTAAGGAGGACCATGCGTGTGTCACATGCACCCACACCAGCACTGATGTAAACACATTCCGCACTCGTGCATGTCATTTTATGTAGTCATTCTGCTGAGAGAGAGGTAAGTGTGTGGGTGTGTGTGTGTGTGTGTGTGTGTGTGTGTGTGTCCAGATTTAGCCTCATAGTATTGGTCTGTTTCTCATAAAAGTTCTAGTTTTCTGGCAAATGACAGATAACTGAAGTTACTAAATAATGATATATATATATATATATATATATATATATATATATATATGAGTTTCAGACTTCATATCCTACAGAAAATGCATGAAAACACAAATGCTGTTATTCTAGCAACTTTCTAAGTTAAAAAAAAAGAATATTTCAAAGGTATCCCTATTTTTGGGCCATAGTATCCCCATTATTTCAGACGTTATCCAGATTTCTTGCACTAAGAGGCCGAGAGGTATGCATACATCTCAACTGTCCAGATTTTTGCAGAATGTCAAGATTTATGGCTCAAACTTTTTAGCCTATTCCTCATAAAATGTGTGGTTGTCTGGCAAATGACTGAGGACTGAAATAACTAAATAATACCATACATTTGAGTTTCAGACTTCATTTCCTTCAGAAAATGCATGCTAAGACAAATGCTGTTATTCTAGCAACTTTCTAAGTATATAAGAGCAATAGTTAAACTCTTTCCCAATTTGTGGGTCTTCGTCCCCCTATTTATTTATTTATTTATTTTTATTTATTTACTTTATTTGTTAACCGGGTAGTGTCCGGCTGGGCCAGAGGCCCTTTTTCAGGGGAGACCCAGGGAGAAAAGCTCTAAAGCAAATTACAATAGAAGAGTACTTATAGGTAATTGTCAAACATAGCAAGCAAATATCAGCAAAATATTTATAACTTATAGGCAATTGTGAAATATATCAAGCAATATCAGTAAATAAATATATATATATATATATATATATATAAGTTTCAGACTTCACATCCTACAGAAAATGCCTGGAAACACAAATCTTGTTATTTTAGGAACTTTCTAAGTTAAAAAGAAGAATATTATTTTAGGCTTTGTCCAAACTTCTTATATTAAGAGGTAAGGAGGTATGGTATGTAATGCCCTAGTTAGGGGAGAGGGCATGTTAGCAAATTAACTTGATCAGGCTTGACTCTGTAACTTGGTTACAGGAGGCAAAAACCTGAATCCTCTACACCAGCTATCATACTGCTGACGGAATTGAGAGCTTCAGTGGAGACAAGGGCCTGAATCCTTTATACCAACTTCCAGATTGCTGAATGAATTGTGAGCTTCAGTGGGGACAAGAGCCTGAATCTTCTACACCAACTACCAGACTGCTGAAGGAATTGTGAGTTTGTTTCAGTACATTTCCAGGGAATTATGAGTTTCAGTGCATTTTCAAGGGATTATGAGTTTTGGCTCATTTTCATGGAACTGTGTGTCTCAAAGGAAGAAAAGTTGACTGTTGTTCATGCTATGTCTGTTTTCAGTGGTGCAAATAATTTTGTTTAGCAAATGGCAGTCACTGACCTGTAGAATTTGAAAGCAGTGTTAGTAGCACAACTGCCTTTAGCGCAGAAGGCTGTGAATTCTTCTCCCACACCATGTAGATGGAGTGCTGATATTGCAGTGCCCTTTCGGTTGCTGATTATTTGGTGTATTTTAAGTGGGGATAAGGGTTTTGCACTTCTAAGTGTGTCTTCCTTTGTATGAGATGCCTAGTAACTATGAACTTGCTGTCAGTATGTTAAGTCATTCCCTACTCCAATATTACCAGCTTAATTTTTTTAATTGTAACATAGGCAATTAATTCTTCAAGGACAGCAGGTAGTGGATTTGTAGATAAAACACTGAAATGCAAAGCTGCTTGCCAGGAGCAACCTCTTCATTAGTTACAGATCTCTTTAATGTGGAATTATTTGGAATTTCTTTTACTTCTGTAGAGGTTGTGCTTATTGACTGTTATTGGTGGATTGTACTGATAGAAGCTTGAGCGGCCTTTTATGGTTGAAATTTTCAGAAATGGATAGTCTTGTCATTAGTGGTTCATACATTTTGTTTCATTGCTTACTGAAAGAATGTTCAAAATTATAAATTTAAAAAAACACTGTAACAAGCAGTGCCATATTATACAAGGTTGTTGTTGTTGTTTGTCTTTCGGCTTTTCCTGGTTAGGGGTCACCACAGCGGAACTCCGGTCCGCTAATGATTGGCAGTAGCTTTTCACAAACACTGAGGTGCCAGCTCGACGTTCAACCTTCAATGAAGGTACGCCCATTTACGCATGACTTTCGAATGCCCACCCGACCGCGGGGAGGACATACAGACTCCACACAGAAGGCACTCCCTGCACTCCAGCTGAGAATCGAACGGGAGAACCTCTTGCTGTGAGGCAACAATGCTACCGCTGCACCACCGCTACAAGGAATATAATTTAATACAATCAGGAAAGTGAATCAAAGAACATATACGTGTATGCATTGCCCTAAAAATGTGTGCAAGGAAACTATGCAGTGGCAGCTGGTGACTTCAAATCGAAGAGGGGCTGCAGGAGACAGCTGAATGGGTGGGGCCAATGGGAAGGGGTGCAGCCAACTAGAAAGGAGAGGGGCTACGTTGAAAACCACAAACACTGGAATTTTAAATATACTGCCCTGGGTGCCAAACCATCATTATGAGAGTCCAATCAAGACAAAATGAAGTGTGGAAGAAAACAAGTATTTCAATGCATTGACTGCATGACAGCTTACTTAATATCTAGATGGAAACAAAATGGTTGCGAGGCATGGAAAAAATAAATTACTTTTTAAATACATTACTGGAATGCCAGTCAAAATCAAGTACAAGAAAAACAAGCAGCACTCATCTCAAACCGCTTCTCCTTGCACTGTAGTTCTAATTATAATTTATATTCAGCTTTATAAAAAGTACCAAGTAACATGCTGAAAGTAGCAATGATACCCCCCACTTGTAAAAATGTTTCTTATCCAAAAAAGACCTGCTGCCTGACAACTATCTACTTGTTTCATTGGGAAAACATGATCAAAGTAAAAAATGAACAGCAAACAAGAAACAAGCTCAAGATAAATTGCTTAAAGGATTACTGCACAGGTTATGGACCACAAATGATAGACTGCCATTCTGTTTAGTTTATGGGTAAAGCTTGTAAAGATGACTGCAAGAGGCTCCAACAAAGGTAATGAGCTTCTTAAAATACTGTAATCCTGTCCTTTATTACAAATACTGTCATTTGCATTTCAATACCCAAGGCTAATACATTATCTAGTTATGTAAATATTCTCTGCATGGCAACAAAAAGGCTTTCAATGCTGGTAATTCTTTAACAGTAAGCTTACTTGCATCTTACAATCTCAGACAAGCTTACCCGATGATCATGAAATCATTGCTACTTAAACACAAAGCAACAGGCACTTTCTGAATAATAAGAAGCATAATCAACAGTATAAAAATATGACAGAAAGCCAGAACATTCTGCAAAATCAAGCAAGACAGATGAAAAGCCAATGTAGTACTTGTGTCTACCTTGGATGGAGGGGATACTCTGCACACTTACACTGCATAACTGCTCCTTGCCTTGCTTGGACACATCCAGAAACACTACATGGGGGAGTGGGGTGCAATAAGTATGTCACAACTTGAAATGTCTCTGGCTGACTGCAAAGGCCCTGACATATTTGTCATACCTCTCAACCTCAGAGCAAGAAATCTGGACCAAGTCAGGCCAAAAATTAAGGACAATATTTAAATATTGTTCTTATAAACTTTCTAATAGAATAGTAGGTCTTGCATTAGTATGAATTTACTGAAGGGTATGAAATCTGAAACTGAAATATCTGTCATTATTTTCTTACTTCAATCTTTAATGATTTGCCACTAATTTGACAGAAAACCAAAATTTTATGAAAAATGGACCAAAAATGTGATGCAAAAATATAAAATAGCCACACAATACAGCTGGGAACCTGTCAAAGAAGGGACACTTTTTAATGTTAGCACTGTTAGCTTGAGCAGCTGACAAAATAAACAAATCTACATGCATTTCTGAAATAAAAGTAATCTATAACTCTGATTATTACACTTATTTATTTATTGTAAACCCTCCACGTTTTCTTCCAAAACTGACATTTTGCAGAGGGATTAGAGGAAGAGCAACATTTTGAGCCAAAATCAGGGACAGTTGAGAGGTCTGAATATGCCCAATTCTATAAAGCAATCTGCACGTACCTCTCAACCTGTTAATGCAGGAAATCTGGACAAGGCCAAATATATTGGGGGAACATACAAACAGTACTAAAAAATTGCTCTTGTATAAACATAGTTGATAGAACAGGTCTTGCTTTAGCATGCATTTTTCTGAAGGTTATGAAGTCTGAAACTCAATGTCTGTCGTTATTTAGTAACTTAATTCCTAAATGATTTGCCAGAAAACCACAACTTTTATGGGGAACAAACCAAAAAGAAGAAGCAAAAACCTATTAATTCTGTGAAAATCTGGACAGTTGAGAGGTATAGTTCAACTGAGCCGGGGCTGTCTGAGTTTGCCATCCTCCCCCCTCACAAAATCATGGTCGAATGGAGCCATCCCCTGCAGCCATTCCAATGTCCCATTACTCGGCTATTTCGCCCCATTTACCATAAACACTGCAATGTGCATACTACTTTACTTCTACGATGATTTGGATTTCACTTAAAGTTTTATTTTGTATGTTACAGCACAAACACTAAAACATCTGCTAAACAAAGCAATGCAGTCTCACAATGAAAATAGACTTAGCATTAAAACTCTGCCCTTGAAACACATTAATTGAAACAGCAGTGAAATCCACATTCAAAGAAAATACATTTGGGTAGTATAAAGATTAACTTTGGGCTGTTTTCAAATGATAGGCCCCTTGCACACAAAACATACATGTGTTGTGTGATACACCTTCTTGATTGTATTAAATTATATTCCTTGTATAATACAGTACAGTTGTTAGAGGGTGTTTTAAATTTGTTTTGAACATTTTTCCAGTAAACAATGAAACAAAATGCATACACCAATAATGACAAAACTGCCCAATTGATAACATTTCCATCATAAAAAAAGTCTGCTCAAACTTATACAATCTACCAGTATCAGTAAATATGCACAATCTCTGCAGAAGTAAGTCATCTAAATAATTCCACATTAAAGAGATCTGTAACTAATGAAGAGGTTGCTGCTAGCAAACAACTTTATATTTCATTGGTTCATCTACAAATAAAGTGTCTGTTGCACCTGAGGAATAAATTGCTTATATTACATTAAAAAATAAGCTAGTAATATTGCAATAGGAAATTGATGGCAAACTGATAACAGGTTCATTGTTAGTATCTTTGCCAAAGAGAACATTCTTAGTACGGCAGCATCCACCCCTTGTGGGAATAGAACCCACAGCCTTCTGCATCAAAAGTAAGTACACAACCTGTTGTCCTATTAACAATGCAAGCAAAATCAGCATAAGCAGCACTAAACTTCTCTTCCCCTGCAGCTCTCAGCTCCTTGTAAAATCTATTCAATATTCAACTGTATCTCAACTTCACAGCACAAGAAATCTGGAAAAAGCCAAAATTTATTGGGGGGGGGGCAAAATCCCCAAAACCAGGGACACATTAAACATTGCTTGTATAATCTTGGAAAGTTGCTAGAATAAAATGCTGTGTTACTACCATGCATTTTACTGCCAAGCCTTGAACCCAGGTCCCTGTGCATAACAGTCAGAACAACATACCACTATGCCAAATCAGCTGCTTTTCAAAAGAGAGGAAGACTGAAACTTAAATGGCTATCATTTTGTGAATTTGGTTCTCACCATAGCTGTCAACCTCTTAGCACAAAACACCTGGGCAAACCCAGTAATGGGGGAATACAGCCCTCAGACATATTCAGTGAATTCAGTTCTTGCCATAGCTGTCAACCTTAGCACAAAATCCTGGACAAAGCCAATAATGGGGGAATACAGTCCCAAAAATAGGGACAAATTTCAAATATTCATCTTATAAACTTAGAAAATTGCTAGAATAAAAGGTTTTATGTTACTATGTACTTTCTGAAAAATATGAAGTCTGAAATTCAAATGCCTGTCAGTTTTATTTATTTAACATTTGTTAGCCAGGAAAGGCTGACTTGGAACAAAATACAATTTTCAGCAGAGGCCCAGGAAGAAATAATGCAGACACGTCTTTGTAACATGGGAAGACATGAGCGCAAACCCACACAAACATAGGAAGGACATGCAGAAGGCACCCCAGCCAATAATCAAACCTGAGAAGCTGTAGCTATGAGGCAACAATGCTACCACTGCACCATCAAATATCTCAAAACTAAGTATTCAGAAATCATAGCTGTTATGAGGAACAGAACAGAACAAAATATGAGGCAAACAAATGCAAATAAATACAACACAGAACAACAGTATCATATGCAGACTGACAGCACAACAGAATGGCTTATGGCAGCAAGGTACATATTGCAGCCCGGGATTTGATTCCCTTTGCCTTCAGACTTGTACTACTGTATATGCTTAACCAATCCAAAGTGTATGGACCACTGCTTCAAACCAGAAAAGTGTGCGTAATGACTACTACTTGGTTAATAAAGACTAGCTATATTAAAATAAAATAATACAACATAACCATCTTAACTTGCCTTTAAGAGGCCAGGAAGTGCTGTAACACACACAAAAGACATATGTCAATGGCTTACTCGTTCTTTAATACTCCAGTAAGTTATTGCTGTCTGAGCTAAAAGAACAACAAGCCTTTTCAAATGCAAACAGGAAAGCCAGTCATAAATATGATAAAAACGCTTATATTTATCTTCACCTTCACTGCAAGGCATCCTGGGAATTTTCCAGACTTGACTTCCCATGAAAAGCAGCAGCCATAAATCAAATGGTACAGGCAATACAGAAAGGCATCCTCTTAACAAAAGATGTCATTTAAGAAACACAGAGATGCCCCATAAAGACACTATTACATTATATTCTAAAATAAAACCCTTAAAGGCTGGAGATATGATCTGTATTACCAATAAGCAAGACGAGGCACAAAGCATGGTACACACGCATGCAAACTACCTGAAATATACAACTTGTAACATCAGAGCACCAGATTTCACAAAAATAAACATGTTTAGTAACATAAACATGTATAAAAAAATACCAAAAATCATGTAAGATGCAACAGGAACCTAACGCAAGTCCACCAGTTAAGTAAGCCATTGTGCCATTTGAATCTTAACACACAGCTTTATAGCTATGAGTGTGGTATAAAAACAGCAACAGCTATAACTTCAAAAAAACCTTCAGCAAATGTCACAGATCTGTCATTTTCATCCGCATGTTAAAAAATGTGATATACAGATATACAAATAAATCATGGAAGTTTCCTATACATACTATGCTAACCCATGAAGCAACTGTGCAAGTTCCAGTGAGTAAAGTTTAACAGGAATATGAATAATAAGAGCACCACTGCAACAATACCACTTAATAAAACAACCAAACTAATCTAAAATGTAGGTATATAAAATATCTGGTGAAATATATGCTGCATGCGCTTTTGGTAACTTTATAACCTTCAAGATTAGAAAGAGAAACTGTTGACAGTACTCTACATTACTCAACCTTCCTACTTTGTAAGCAAGAGCTAATACAGCATACTATGAAAAGGACTGTTGAGCAATTCTTGTCATTATTTGCTCATCTCAACCAGTGAAACAAGGCTAGTCTTACTACGGAATGTTTTGGTTGATGGAGAAGCCTCATGTCATGTAAGCCAAGCTGCCATGACGATCATAAGCCCTCTTCTAATATGTTTCAGCAATAGCTTGGTGATTCTGTTGCACTGGAAACAGCATCACAAAGAGCTACAGATGTGAATGTTTTCTTAAATTCTACTTTAGGCAAAAACACTTGTCTCACAGGCCTTGTTGCAAATGAAAAAAAAAGTACAGAAATGGGAAAGATTCAAAGACAGGTGGTCTTCAATAACTGACAGTTTCTGCTACAGTGTATTCTTTGTTTCCCACACACACACACACACACACACACACACACACACACACACACACACACACACACACACACACACACACACACCCTCTTGTACCTGTATCAAAGTCGGTCCATGAAGCCAGCGAGCAAAGTTGACCAAATCACAGCGACAGCAAAGTCCCTGCAATGAATATATAACCCTTGTACCAATGAATAAGTCCAAAACATATCGAGAGAGTCCCTGGAGCAACAACGAATACATAATCCAACTGCAGCAAATCCCACGAGAGCAGAGCACCAGTCCTTTGCGCCACGAGAGTACCAGCCTGCGGACGTTGCAGTCCGATCCCCTTCCAGTCTATGCAGTTAGAGCTGCATAGACTTCTGGGATATTTTGGAGGTACTTCCTGTCTTTTCAATCTGGACTGCTGGTGAGACAGTCAGGAGTCTATGCGCATGCTCCAGACTGGTTTACCAGCAGTTTGGCTATTGGAAATGTGTGTGTGCACATGCGCAATGTTCCGGGAGTTTGCAATTTTATTTTTTAGTTATTTTAATTTATTTTTTAGTTAGTTTAATTTATTGTTTAGTTATTTTTTGTTTTTACAACTGGGAGGGCTGTAGTCTCGCAGTCCAATAGCACGAGCTGCCCCTGAATCTATGGTTTGAAAACAGCACAAAGGTAAACTTAATCTTCCACTGGCCAGATGTATTTTCTTTGAATGTGCGTTTTAATGCTGTTTCAGTGAATGTGAGTTTCAAAGAAGACTGTATTGTTTGTTTAACAAATGGCTATCAGTTTTTGTGATATTCTATTTTAATATCCCTAATCATTGCCGAAGTAAATAAAAAAACAGTATGCATACTGACAGATTTGAACAGTGTTTATGGTAACTGAGGAGAAATAGTAATGGAACACTGGAATGGCTGGTGAGGGAGCTGCTGCAGGAGAGGCTGCTCTGAGGGGCCCTGATCTATTTCCCTGCCTTGCGCCCCATTTGATCATGATCTGGCTCTGCATATATCTTTTCAAGATTTCCAATTATCTGTCCCAGCTATTTAGAATGGCTTACTTCCTTGAAAGGGAGTTTAAGTGTATTCTGTTTTTCACTTTCTTCTAGCCTAATTAATGTTGGTTTACCTTCATTAGAGCATAGACACATTATTTCAGTAAATTCTTTGAAAATCTGTAGCACCCCATGCCACACTTCACCTAGATTGTTTATCATTACCATACAATTGGTTATAAACATATAAAAGCCACTCTTCAGATTCCAACTTTCATTCAGTCCTCAGAAAAAACAAAGAGAACAAACTGACCATGACTGAATAATGTAGAAAAGAACTTTTAATGCATAAAAGTAAGCGTTTTCACAACCCCAACAACTGAAAGCTTCATCAGACTGGTTTGCAACAAGCAGCATCTTCAAATTTAAACAGTACAACAACCAATAACTATAAAACATTTCATTCAACTCTAATTGAAAGCACCACCTCCAATTAAAAATGTAAATGATGCATATTTGTAACTTACATTCCTAGCAATTGCTTTCTG
This sequence comes from Protopterus annectens, assembly GCF_019279795.1. Taxonomy (NCBI): domain Eukaryota; kingdom Metazoa; phylum Chordata; order Ceratodontiformes; family Protopteridae; genus Protopterus; species Protopterus annectens. The sequence continues at coordinate 1,738,490,752 of NC_056733.1, read as the reverse complement.
TTTTCCTTTAAAAACAAATGCAATAGTTAGTGTTTCAGGGGTCTAACCCTAAGAAAAGGTGTTGGTGACAATGCATTGTTTATACCTGGTGTTTTCTCTGCCTGCAGTTGCAGAATAGATTCCTGTTCTGCTGGCTCAACTCTAATTGAAAGCACCACCTTCAATTAAGAATGTAAATGCATATTTGTAGCTTACATTCCTAGCAATGCTTTCTGTTTTACTTTAAAAACAAATGCAGCAGTTATTCTTTGAGTGGTCTAGCTATAAGAAAATGTTTTAGTGACAATGCACTGTTTATACCTGGTGTTTCCTCTGCCTGCAGTTGCAGAATCCACTTTTGTTCTGCTGTCTCAGTCCTGTTCTTTAAGTCACCACCTCTAATGTTATGTTCCATAATCTCAAGTACTAAAAAATTAAAAACATGTTGAGAGCCCTGATCTTTAACATGCTTAACTAATGCACTGGTTTCTTTTTCATTAGCTATATCTCTGAAGTGCTCCAGAATGCATTCTTTCAGGCTCCTATTAGTTTTACATACATAAAAAACATAAGAAACTTTACAAAAACTGAGATACACTATATATTGTGCCCTACAATCAGCATAAAAATCTAAATTCATAACAAAACTCTGACTGGGATGTGTAAACGCTATATTAGTGTCGATAAACTTGTAAGCCATGCGGTGCCTGCATGGAAATGTTCCTATCCTTTGTGAAACTCTGTCACCATTTTTTATCACTAGCAGTTTATAACATAATTGTCTTTTCAGGGAGCGGTTATTCTTATAGCAAAATTGTGGCCTCATCCAGTTCTTCTATGGAATTTAATATAGTCCAGTTCTTTTCGAAAATCCGACAAAATATCTTAATGTCACTTTTGTATGTAATAGGAAACCTCACTTTTTGTCTGACATTAGTCTGCATGGTATGCCTCTCATCTATTTTATCTGAAAAAAATGGTTTCCCCTTATTATTGCGTGCTTCATACATCCCCCTAATACTAACATCTATATCTGCTACATTATAACCTCTATCTATAAATTCATCCTTCATCATGTCCACTGCCTGGTGTAATCTATCATCTGTATTATGCAGTCTGCTGATCCTCATAAATTGTCCATTAACTACATTCTTATTAACATGTTTGGGGTGCATACTAGTTTTGTGTAAAATACTGTCCTTTCTAGTGGGTTTCCTATACAATTTCATAACTAGTTCAGTACGTCCAATTCTATCAATAGTTATATCCAAAAAATTAATAGTTTCAGATGAACAGTCATATGTAAACCTAAGGAAATCAGTAGTGCCATGTAGATAATCAATAAACAGTCCTAATCTACTATTCGTATCTCCCCACAGAAGAAAAATATCATCCACAAATCGTGCATACCAAATGATATCATTGACAAACTCATTGTTTCGTAGCAAATGATTAATTTCCCAAGATACCAATGCTAGGTTGGAGTAGCTATTGGCACACGCCGTGCCCATCGCTACTCCAACCTTTTGCAGGTAGAAATTATCATTGAATAGAAAAACATTATTTTCAAGAATAATCTCTAACAAGTTGCATATCAGATTCAGTTTGGTATGTGTGAATATTCTCTTGATATTCAATAGTTCACGTACCCTCTCAATGCCCCAGGAGTTCGGTATCACTGTAAATCGTGAATTGATGTCCATGGTGACAAACATAAACTCACCGTCAATCAGTGACATTTTTTCATAAAGAGATTTTAATTTGTGTCTCTAATAACAGTGTTGCATGTATCTAACACTGGATGCAGCTGCTTTTCTACATAAATGGATAATGCTTCTGTGCACCATCCTCTGCTAGAAACAATAGGCCTCATAGGAGGTTCAGTCATGCTCTTATGTATCTTAGGTAATCCATATATCATAGGTGTAATGGGATGTTCTACCTGAAAATAGTTAAATATATCTTCCGTAATCTGTTGTGACACAAATAAATCAAATACATAAACAGACACCCTGTCTATAATAGCTTTCACTTGCAGACTAGAAATCTGAAAATATGTATTAGTGTCACCAAGCAATAACATAATTTGCTGTATATATAAAGTTTTTTCCATTACTACAACACTCCCACCCTTGTCTGCAGGCCTAATTACTATACTGGACATAGCCTCTAAAAGTACAGTGCTCTCCCAGGAGCAGAGAGGGAACAATACAACTAGCACATCGACTGAAAACGGAACCTCTATTACATCTTTTTTAGAACCCAAGAAAACAATCCAAACACCCATTCTTCCGTTTGTGTAAGGCAACCCGCTGCCAATACGAGAAAGGTCCAAGAGCAGAGGGCAGAAAGGGAGATATCAGTGCCTGCAAGATGGGCAGGTCCAACATACCAGGATGACAACTCAGAACAACAACAACAAAATCAACAAGAACTGGTAATCAGTCTTTCTCAATTTAAACTAACTGAAGCGCAACCTTCTTTGCTGAATAAAGGTCTTTCCTTTATTCCAGCGCAGAAAACTAACATGACAGATCTTCTCAAAGACCTGTGACTGTTTGGGCATACGTTGACGCTCAGAACCCTTTTTAAAGATACCAATGGTGTGTCAGATATGCAGTTTAAGAAACCTAGCATTTTTGTACCCAAAATACACAAAATTGTTGAAACTTTTGTAACAGTGTGCGAGAAAGAGATTAGGGAAGTGTTTAATGATAAAAGAGCAGCAAAGTTTTACAACTTAAGCAAATCTGAAAATGAAGTCTTGGCACAACTGAAGGCTATGTCCAGTATAGAAATTAGGCACGCAGACAAGGGTGGGAGTGTTGTAGTAATGGAAAAAAAACTTTATATATACAGGAAATGATGTTATTGCTTGGTGACACTAATACATATTTGCAGATTTCTAGTCTGCTAGTGAAAGCTATTATAGACAGGGTGTCTGTTTATGTATTTGATTTATTTGTGTCACAACAGATTACAGAAGATATATTTAACTATTTTCAGGTAGAACATCCCATTACACCCATGATATATGGATTACCTAAGATACATAAGAGTATGACTGAACCTCCTATGAGGCCTATTGTTTCTAGCAGAGGATGGTGCACAGAAGCATTATCCATTTATGTAGAGAAGCAGCTGCATCCAGTGTTAGATACATGCAACACTGTCATTAGAGACACAAAAATGTTTTTAAAATCTCTGTATGAAAAAATGTCAGTCATTGACAGTGAGTTTATGTTTGTCACCATGGACATCAATTCACTATTTACAGTGATACCGAACTCCTGGGGCATTGAGAGGGCACGTGAACTATTGAATATCAAGAGAATATTCACACATACCAAAGTGAATCTGATATGCAACTTGTTAGAGATTATTCTTGAAAATAATGTTTTTCTATTCAATGATAATTTCTACCTGCAAAAGGTTGGAGTAGTGATGGGCATGGCGTGTGCCAATACCTACGCCAACCTAGCATTGGTATTTTGGGAAATGAATCATTTGCTACGAAACAATGAGTTTATCAACAATATCATTTGGTATGCACAATTTGTGGATGATATTTTTCTTCTGTGGGGAGATACGAATAGTAGATTAGGACTGTTTATTGATTATCTACATGGCACTACTGATTTCCTTAGGTTTACATATGACTGTTCATCTGAAACTATTAATTTTTTGGATATAACTATTCACAGAATTGGACGTACTGAACTAGTTACGAAATTGTATAGGAAACCCACTAGAAAGAACAGTATTTTACACAAAACTAGTATGCACCCCAAACATGTTAATAAGAATGTAGTTAATGGACTATTTATGAGGATCAGCAGACTGCATAATACAGATGATAGATTACACTAGGCAGTGGACATGCTGAAGGATGAATTTATAGATAGAGTTTATAATGTAGCAGATATAGATGTTAGTATTAGGGGATGTATGAAGCACACAATGATAAGAGGAGACCATTTTTTTCAGATAAAATAGATGAGAGGCATATGATGCAGACTAATGACAGACAAAAAGTGAGGTTTCCTATTACATACACTAGCGACATTAAGATATTTTGTCGGATTTTCGAAAAGAACTGGAATATAATAAATTCCATAGAAGAACTGGATGAGGCCATAGATGTAAGGCCACAATTTTGCTATAAGAATAACCGCTCCCTGAAAAGACAATTATGTTATAAACCGCTAGTGATAAAAAATGGTGATAGAGTTTCACAAAGGATAGGAACATTTCCATGCAGGCACCGCATGGCTTACAAGTTTATCTACACTAATATAGCGTTTACACATCCCAGTCAGAGTTTTGTTATAAATTTTAATTTTTATGCTGATTGTAGGACACAACATATAGTGTATCTTAGTTTTTGTAAAGTTTGTTATGTTTTTTACGTAGGTAAAACTAATAGGAGCGTGAAATAATGCATTCTGGAGCACATCAGAGATATAGCTACTGAAAAAGAAACCACTGCATTAGCTAAGCATGTTAAAGATCAGGGCTCTCAACATGTTTTTAATTTTTTAGTACTTGAGATTATGGAACATAACATTAGAGGTGGTGACTTACAGAACAGGACTGAGACAGCAGACAGAAATTGATTCTGCAAGTGCAGGCAGAGAAAACACCAGGTATAAACAATGCATTGTCACTAAAACCTTTTCTTAGAGCTAGACCACTCAAACACTAACTGCTGCATTTGTTTTTAAAAGAAAACAGAAAGCATTGCTAGGAATGTAAGCTACAAATATGCATTTACATTTTTAATTGGAGGTGGTGCTTTCAATTAGAGTTGAGCCAGCAGAACAGGAATCTATTCTGCAACTGCAGGCAGAGAAAACACCAGGTATAAACAATGCATTGTCACCAAAACCTTTTCTTAGGGTTAGTCCGCTCAAACACTAACTATTGTATTTGTTTTTAAAGTAAAACAGAAAGCATTGCTAGGAATGTAAGTTACAAATATGCATCATTTACATTTTTAATTGGAGGTGGGACTTTCAATTAGAGTTGAATTAAATGTTTTATAGTTATTGGCTGTTTTACTGTTTAAATTTGAAGATGCTGATTGTTGCAAACTAATCTGATGAAGCGATCAGTTGTTGGGATCGTGAAAGCTCTTACTTTTATGCATTAAAAGTTTTTTCTACATTATTCAGTTGTGGTAAGTTCGTTCTCTTTATTTTTCTGTGTTGCTGAAGCTTTGAGGTAAAGACCGAGCGTTTACCCAGACACAGGAATATATTTCTCTGCTTTCATTCAGTCCTGTTAGGAACCTCCTTACTTTAAATGCTAGTTCCTCCATTACCAGAATAAGCAAACTGGGTGAACTGCACACCCTTGTCATGTACCATGTACCATGTTGGCTAAATCCAGACTCAGGTAGCTCTTCATTAATGCATACCCTGAACAAGGGATTTCATTAAAATTGTTCTATTCATTAACTAACACCCATCCCCATGTTTAACACCTGAAACAAAACATCCCAATCAACAGTGTCAAATGCTTTCTTCATATCAAGTAGGACTATGCCCACATTGCCCTTTTTCTGTGAGTAGCATATGAGAAACATGGCAAGTGCCCACCAACTGAGCAACATACACCGCTTTGGAATGAAACCATTCTGACCTTTCTTCACTATTTTGAGAAGCAGTTTGTCAGGGTGATTAGCCAGCACAGATACCAATATTTTTAAATTTACATTAATTGGTGATATTGACCTAAAATCCACCACCTTAGATTTTCATGTGTCACCTTCAGGAAAACAGAGATTATAACCTGGTTCCATTCTGAATGCCCTTCCTTAAACTATAACCAGACTGCTGATGCCACGGTGGTGTAGTGGTAGCTTTGGTGCCTCACAGCAGGAGGTTCTCCCGTACGATTCTTGGCTGGAGCGCCTTCTGTGTGGAGTCTGCATGTCCCCCCCATGGTTGAATGGTGTTCGAAAGACATGTGTAAATGGGCGTGTCTTCATTGAAGGTTGGGTGTCGAGCTGGCATCTCGGCACTGTACAAATCTACTGCTAATCATTAGCGGACCAGAGTTCCACTGTGGCGACCCCTAACTGGGAAAAGCCGAAAGAAGAAGAAGATTATTAAAGAATCAGACTAAGCCTCTACAAGTGTATCACCTTCAAATTTGTAAAACTCCACAGGAAAACCATCAAGCCCAGTAGTTTTGTATTTGATAAGCTTCCTTATGGCTCACTTAATCTCATCTGGACTGATATATCTAGCCAGAGCACTGACCTTCTCTTCCCAAAAGTTTGTTTTCCTTAGCTACCTGAAAGTCTCAGTCTCATATCTCACTTTCTCCTGAGCTTGCATTGAGTATTATAGTATTCCTTAAAGTCCTCTCTTATGCTACCATCCCTTTACAACCCTAATAGCATGTACTGTCTGTTTTTTCCTATACTACTTGAAAGACCATGATATTACCTTGGGGTTCTGTTCCCCATTGAGTCACTGGTAGTAAACTCTCTTCATCAATGCTACATTGGCTTGTGACATGCCTAAGCAATTTATTTATGCTTTCAGCCTCATTATCTGTTATGTTCATAGATAAGTACTTGGCTAGCTGCCTTTGTGGGCCATTTTAAGTCTAGCCAATTTCCCTTTTTGTGCTTGAAATAACCTATCTCATTTGGTTGTAGACTGGCTTTACCCATCCCATGGTCAATAATTATATATAACTCCAAAACAGAATAACTGGGATCATACCATAGATAATTATAGGGGTCCCATGCATGGAATAAATAATTTAGGAGCTGGGTCTGTCCATCATTGCTCTTGTCCTGGGAAAAAGTTTCTGTTTCTCATCAGTAGATCTAAGTTGTGCTTGAATATGGACAGGGATGAACTTTGTATTATGTGGATGGGGAGTCTGTTCCACAGCAGCAATATCCTCTGTGAAATATACCTGTTCATCCAAACCATTCTGTTGATGTTGCAAAAGAGGTTTAGATCCCTAGACCGAGTTTTTCTAGTGTCATTTGACTTGCTGATGTGCAAAAAATAAATCCATCAGTAATGAGTCAGAGAATGCCTTGTATGTCAGACACAGGTCACCTCTTAACAGTCTGTAGGATACTGAGTATAATGACAGGGCTTTGAATCGGTCCATGTAGGACATGTTGTTTAGGTCTTGTATCTGTTTAGTAAACTATCTCTTTGGGTATTGCATGTGTATGGACAGATACATGCCAAAGGAGGTATTATATTCAATGACTGGCCTAATGAGGGCTGAGTAAAGGGGGCAATGACATCCCTAGTTTTAGAAGCAATCTCTTTGTTTATAAGTTGTGCAACATAGAAGGACTTTTTTACAGCAATAGAAACATGTTGGCAAAAGTTAGGTCTCTGTCCCAAATTCCAAACAACTAGGTTAACTCTTAGGGGTGTATTGTTAATGTGATATTTCCCTGGGGTAGATGACTTCCCAAAGTATACAATAATGCCTTTTTAGGCATTTAGTTTCAGTCCATGATTTTGGCACCAGTTATTTATTTGGGACAAACCTCCCTTCAGGATAGCTAAGTCATTTGGGGATTCACAAAATAACATCCACAGAAGGCACTCCAGGCAAGGAAATATTTATTTAGTGCTTTCATCCAAAGACTTCATCAGAATAAAATGATAAAATGTCATCCAACCTTATATACTGTTCTACATAATTAAATGATTGAATAATCAAAACAATTAAAATCTAAAAACGTCAACAAACAACTTTTAAAACAGCATTATACATATAAAAAGTTTGTCTTTTCCCATTTAGGGGTTGACACAGTGGAACTCTGGTCTGCTAATGATTGGCAGTAGATTTTTTTATGGTGCCAAGTTGCCAGCCCAACACCCAACCTTCAGCAAAGGCACACCCATTCACACATATCTTTCGGAGGCCACTCAACTATGGGACTGACATGCAGACTCCACACAGAAGGCACTCCAGCCGAGAATTGAACAGGAGAACCTCTTGCTGTGAGGCAACAATGCTACTGCTGTACCACCGCAGCTTACATATACTTTTGAGGACAGAAACATTTGGGAAGCTTAGGTTACAAGCAAATAAGCATCCTGGAATCAATGGCAGCATTTGTATTAAGTACTTTTTACATATACTTATAACAAGTATTTAATACAAATGCTGCCATTGATTCCAGGATGCTTATTTGCTTGTAACCTAAACTGCCCAAATGTTTCTCTCCTCAAAAGTAATTTTTTTTATAATCACCACCCTTTACATCCCCAGGGACTGAATCTAACACAAAAAATTAAACTGTATAAAATCTGTACACACAGTATAATGTTAATAAAGAGCATTGTTAATTTCACAGTGTTTAATACTATACAGATGTTCCCTTATTCTCAAGACATACCTATATAAAAAGACTGGCAGATAGGGCAGATTGCAATATAAATAATAACAGAGGAATCACAATTAAAATAACTGTCACTTATAATGTGCTTATGTCTATGAGATAAAAATATTGAAGAACCCTGCAAAATAAAAGAGCACATATTACAAAAAACACATTTATACATGCCAGGATTTTTGTCTTAGCAGTCGTGGCTATTATATTAACTGTTTCTAAGTGTTGCTTTAGAGACTTAGCCTTCTTAACTACAACTTACAAACCTAGGTTCATTACCTACTATTTTAATAACATTACAATCAGTCTTAAAAATGTTCCAGTTCTGAATAAGAATAGATCTAATACTTGAATCATCCACAGTCATGTGCAGACAAAAACTATTAGTATAACCTTTATGTGTCTTATTGTTAGAAACAGTGGAGCTAGCAGCCCTGTTCTAATTAGTCACGCCAACAGACAATATAGGTGGGAGCATATCATTCCTATTTTCTACTATTTCATCTGCAGCAGCCTTAAGAACATTATAACTATAACCACTGTCCATAAAAAATGCCATTATTTCCTGAATTGCATCAAAAAAAAAAAAATCCCCTGATTACTAGTCAGACTCGAGGCCCTGATCATCTGCCCCCTAGGTATATTTTTCTTCATGTGCGGTGAGAACAGTATATAAGGTTGGTTGACATTTTGTCACTTTATTCTGATGAAGTCTTTGAGTGAAAGAGCTAAATAAATATTTCCTTGACTGGAGTGTCTTCTGTAGATGTTATTTTGTTGATTTTTGTCTTATACATCCTTTGGGTTTGGTGTTTTTTCATTTGGGGATTCAATGACTGATCCAAGCTTGAGTCATCTGCAAACATAGTCAGAGTCCTTTTGTACTGGCTTTTATTTCAGAAAAGTAGATGCCAAGCAGGAGAGATCCCAGCACAGAACCTTGGGGAACTCCACTGATGACTGGTATCTTTATGGAGATAACTTTTACAATTTTGATAATCTGCATCCTGTCTCTGAGTCATTTGGCAATCTAGTGAATGACATATGGGTTCGTTCCCAGTTTATTTAGCTTTTCTACTATGCCTGAGTGGGAAATTGTGTCAAATGCTTTGGCCAGGTTAAGGTATGCAGTGTGTACTATTTTGCCTTTATCCATTCTTTTTTTCTTTTTTTTTTTCAAATATATTTTTATTGAATTTTTCAAACTTTTCAAACATGCAAAGGAAAAACTGTAAGTCATTGCAGGAAGCAATAAAGTATAGGTATATATGTAACAGTTAGTGCAAAAACTATGCATTTAGAACACAGCAGTTATCTTACAGGGAAGCTTACATCTTAGAGACCAATATAAGCAGTAAAGACCCCCAATAAACTATTACAGTCAAAGTCTAGGGATACAACTGGAAAGTGGCTTGGAAGGAAGAATATATGACTGTCTGAAGAAGAAAGAAAAGCGGTAAGGAGGGTATAACCATAAAAAACAACTATTTACACCATGTACGTCTATTTATACCATATTTACAACATATTTACACCATGGATGCCAGAGGATAACAAAATGATATAACAAAATATTTTGTAAAATCAAAAGTTTCCGTGTGATGGTAACAATGTCTAATGGTTATATGGCCAGAAATGATACTGATGGAGGTTTTCCTGGAATGTAGTGGAGACCCACATTTTGGAAGATTATTTAGTTTGGATTAGGTCAAAAAGTCTACACCAGTAATTCTGAAAATATTCTTTTTTCATTTTGTTATTATTGTATAACTTATGTGCAGATATATATTTGATTGCCATTGATGTAAAGTTTTCCCAAGCCATTGTTGAGGGATTGACCCAGTTTTTGGCTATAAAATATTTAAGAAGGGCACAGGCTGTAACACAGATGTGGCGATGGATACCCTTAAGAGATTTAGGAATAATATTTAAAATCATAGTTTGCCAAGAGAATGTGTTTTTTTCGTATCCCGTTTTTTCCAACTGAGTTCTGAGAGAACACCAGAGTTTGTAAATATTCTTACAGCTCCAAAAGATGTGACGTATATCTACATGTGGGAGGGAACAGAACGGACAGGTTAGGTTTTTATTGTATCCGAATTTAAGTAAGACTGCTGGGGTATAGTAGGAATTGTTGTTTATCATAAGCTGAGTGTAAATTAGGATTTTGAAGGGGGTTAAATTCAGGGTATTATTGATTGCTTCACACTTAGACTCCATAGAAATTTCTCCTTGTATACCATCCCAATATTTGGAAAATAGAAGTGAATGATTATACTTAATGCTTGACACAAGTTTATAGGTGTTCAAAATCATTTTGTTCCATAGGGAGAGTGATTTAATGATAGATTGTGATACTGTAATGTCTTGCTCCTTCACTCTATAGTAAGAGATTTTTTGTTTTATAAGTGAGCTAATTTGCCTTAAGATAGGATCATATTTGTTAGGAGCACCAAATAAAGCTTTGACCTCTACAACATTTTTGAGTTATAGAAGTGCCAAACTATGGCTTTCTTAACAATAGGGAAGTTTGTTAGATCGATCATTTTATTGATTTTTAAGTTAGGGTTTAGGTGAATAGGTTGGAGAATGGGAATAGTACTGTGTAAATTTAAGGAGGTCATCAGAGTTTGAAAGATGCAAATTTTGTTCTTTAGTGTAGGCAAGATCTTGAACTTGTAGTCACCATCAGGTGCAAGAAAAGGGACAGCATATGGATTGAGTTTTAATGAATATATATAGTTGCACCAGATTTTGATCCAGGTTGGGTACCAAGTTTCAGCAGAGGGGTCATAGCAGGCTATTTGAATTAGACAGCTAGCATTAATGATGTTGTAATATAAATTAAAATCTGGGAGACTTAAACTGCCTTTGTTTTTTGGGGTAATTCGATTCCTGTATGATATTCTGGTTGATTTAGGGAACCATAAAATCTTTGAGATTGTGGTTTCCATTTTTCTGAAAACATTTTTTGGAATGTTTAAGAAGGTGGAGTTAAGATGAAAAAGGATTCTAGGCCAGATATTCATTTTAATGATAGCAGATTTTGATAGCAAAGAAAGATTGATGTTTTTCCATCTAGTTAGATCGTTATTTATTTGATCCCAGACTCTACATAGGTTTGCTTTTATTAGTTCTTGGTGAGGGTGTGTGAAATTTATTCCTAGGTATTTAATTGTATATTTGAGAGGAATGTCAGACAGGGGGAAGTAATATTCTAAATGGTTTGCAGGGTTTAATGGAAAAATAGATGATTTAGCAGGGTTTAATTTATAAATATCAGCCTCAGCAAAAGGATTAATAGAATTTCGAATTTTATGAAGATCGGTGTTGGGAAGCTCAAAATAGATGTTTAGGTCATCTGCAAATGCAGAATAATTTATATCAATGTTGAAGACGTTTGGGATAGGGTGATAAGTCTTTTGTTTAACCCAGAGAAGGAAAGGTTCCAGATATAAATTAAAAATATAAGGTGAGAGTGGGCAACCCTGCCTAGTGCCATAGGTAATTTTAATAGGGCGTGATAAAGTTTTATTTATATACAGGGAAGTAGAGGCATTGTTATAAAGCATCTTAATAGTGTTGATAATCAGATCAGAAAAGTTAAAGAATTTCATGGTTAGGTAAAGGAAGTTTAGATCAACGTTATCAAAGGCTTTGGTAGCATCTAGGGTGAGTGCATAACGAGGGTGGTTATCACTTTTTAGAAACAACATTAATCTGTTTAAGGTAAAAGTATTGTCACACAGCTGCCTCTGTTTCATAAATCCCAACTGTTCAGGAGAAATGACTGTAGCTATAACTTTCTGAATTCTATTAGCAAAAATGGTAGATAAGATTTTGATGTCAATGTTAATAAGGGTGATGAGCCTATAACAGAGAGGGTTGGACTTGTCAGAGTTTGGTTTTGGGATGAATATTGTTTTTGAATTGTTCATATACTTATCAGTAATCCCTTTCGAGATGCTATAATTATACATAGCAAGGAGAGTTTTAGAAAGGTGATGACTAAAAGTTTTATAAAATTCTCCTGTAAAGCCAACAGGACCTGGCACCTTATTTGGTTTAAGCTTTTTAATAGCTAGCATTATTTCATTCAGTGTTATGGGGCTGTTTAAAAGGGTGTTTTGTGCGAAGGATAATTTTGGAACAGATAGCTCATTTAGGAATTTTTTGTGCATTTCATTTGGGGTCTGGTTTTGGGGATTATAGATTTCAGTGAAGATATTTACAAAAGAGTTAACAATATCTTCATTACTGTACAAGTTTTTCCCTTTGTATTTTATTTCATTAATATAGTTTGGTCCCTCTTTGATGTTTTTGAGTCCAGCTAGTGTTCTGGAAGGGGTTTGGGCCCATTCTGAATATCTGTGAAGGAGTTTGAGTTCTACCAAGGACTGATTTTGTAAGTGAAATGAGTAATTTTTTTTTGTATCACATGTAATTTCTTTTCCAGTTCAGGAGAAAAATCCTTTTGTAGTTGTGCATCAGTCATCTTTTGCTCATTGTTGAGGTTATTGATGTACAATTTCTCTCTCTTTTTTAATAATAAGATGATTTTTGTATGAGTATTCCTCTGATGACCACTTTGGGCCATAGCCCATTGGATATCTAAGGGGATGGTGGATAAACAAGATTCTGCATCAAATTGTTTCAGATAATCATTAATTTCCTGCAGAACATCTTTTTTAAGAATGTTACTGTTGAGTGACCAAGTGGGACTACTACCATTGCGATTCAGGTGGTGAGTGGGATTAATACAAAGTGAGACATTCGAGTGGTCGGATATACATCTAGCCTCAAGGGCAAAGTTTGTAATTTTGTTTGAAAAGATATCAGAGACCAAAAAATAATCAATTCTGGACCAGACTTTATGCGAAGCCGAATAAAACGTGAACTTATTTAGCTCTCTGTCATGGTCAAATATTAAAAAGGGGTCAACTAAGTTGAAGCTATTTATCAAATCCTGAATAGATGCAGATACTTGCGAGGGCTGTTTCCTGTTTTTATTGAACTATCATTCAAGGGGTCCATGAGTGCATTCCAGTCACCACCGATAATGAAAAGATGATTAGGAAACTGAAGTAGTAGATTATGTATTTCATAGAAGAATAAGTGCTGGTTTGTACAAGGGCTATATAGGTTTAAGAAAAGTAAAGGGGATTTTACCTGAGGGTATGAGCAGGAAAATAAACACCATCTACCATTCAGGTCAAATTTAGTATTTAGCACTTCACCAGGAAAGGATTTTTTAATTATTATTACAGTGCCTTTTGATGCAAGACTATTCCCTGCTGATATCACAAGTTTAATCCAATTTCTTTTTTTAATATTATCCCATTGAACATTTGTCATATGGGTCTCCTGTAAAAAGACGATGTTGGATTTATCCTGAAAAATCAGGTGCATAACTAGTTTCTTTTTATTGATTTCTTGAAGCCCATTTACATTCCAGGAATTCACACTAATCATCATAATTAGATTCAAAACATAGATATATGCTAGGATAAACTAAGAAAAAAGCCCTACCAGGGATGATGCAATTAATAAATACATTTTTTATATATGACAGAAAGTGTAATGTGGTAGTAAATCGTATTCTGGCATCCCATGCTCCTTAGCATAAACCCCGCGCCTAACCACCTGTCTCCCTGAGTCATTTTTGAAAAAGTATACAAGTGATCTATTTTTAAATATTTTCCCTTATGAAGAATAATACAAGAACAGAGCAGGGAGACATATAAACTAACATCAATAGTCCAAGTGCCAACAAACATTGGACAACTACACCATCATGCCACTCCCAAAAATGTTAAGGAATATTGAAAAACATATGTACATAGAATGGACAGTTAAAGGCAAAGTGACATTCGAGTTAGGAGTTAAAGGAGATAAAACAATACCACCATAAGAACATAATACATACAGCATTTTTTTTAGATTATTGACCTCAAAAATTTCCATGCAAATAGGCAAGTGAGGTTGGAGTAATATAGACAATAAAAGTTACTAAGCAATTGAAACCAACACAATTTATAACCAGAGCTATTAATAACCATTACAGCAGATAGTAAACCAGGTGCTATTTATAACTGGCATAGCAGTAAGTACCATCATAACCTAATACTATGTTTTGGTCTCCTGTCTGGAGAAGGGACAGTCAACTTAGATAAGCTCTAACCGAGCATACTGCTCTAAAGGGAGGTTAATGAAGGGGGTAATTATAACAAGAAAAAATTACAGGTTAAATATATACGTCACCAAACAGAATAGCTCTGAGTAATGTAAATACATTTTTTACCTATATAGATATCTAGCTGGGTTTACTAAATATGCATTACACACAAAATTACATAACAATAGGATTAAAGGAGGAAAGACAGAAACAAGAGCATTAATTGACAACCTAAGCAGATAATTGGATTTTCACTAAATGAGTTCACAATAAACTACATAACTCACATATCACTAACCAATAAAAAACACAGTTTATCCAGCCTTTTTAGCAAGAAAGCAAGTTTTAGCAAGCCGGCTAATTAAACCAAGCACAAGCATAGAGCATATCAAGCTCACTAGCTCTGTAGATCCACCTTCATTGAGAGAAAGAACAAGCCATCCATATCCTGCACTTTCAGTATAGAATTAAAACATCATGATTCATGAATCGTGATTGAATCATGGTGAAAGTAGTCAAAATGCTAATTTGTGTTACCATGGAACAACAGATAAATTTCAAACTTGAAGACATATTTTCAGTAAAGGTAGCACAGCTGTGAAGCAGACTAATGGATTACTAAACAGGCAATTCTCTTTAGCTGTCTTTAAATAACTTTTGACAATTGCATAGGCTTTTTATTTTACTCACAGAGTCTGAGTTTGTATCACAAACACTTTCACAATGAGCACTTAAACACACACCTAAGTACTAAATAGAAAACTAAATGTGAACACATAAAATATTGTTTTTGAAAAACTGAAAGGCACAGAAAAGCATGTCTGAAGTATGGCATTGTAGTTTTGCAACATTACCAGCAGATGGCAGCTACTATACATTTTTATATGAAAGACTTCTGACAAAGTGATGTATTTGTATTGCTAGAAAAAACCTATATTGTAATAAATTCATTACTTAAACATAAGATTAGGCTGCTGAATTACCCTGACCAGAGTTCTTTATAGTCCATTTAAATTACCCCCATCCTGAAGTGTCCAGAAAGTGTTGTTTTAGATCCATTTCTTCGTCCCTAAGCTCTAATTCATGATATTAGCATTCCCAGAAATGCACTGCTTCTTCTTCTTCTTCTGTTGCGACCTCCGACCTTGTGATGTCATCGGCTGATGTTCCTGTTGCATTCTGGGTAATGTAATGTTGAAACGGCCCTGGGAACTTAGGGAACCCTTGTGGAGCTCTAAATAAGGCCTCAACAGGCCGCAGGGAGCCTCGTGAACTGATACAAATGGGCCAACATATTGCTGAAGAGCTAGAAAGGAAAATAAAAACCAAAAAAAAGCCAGGACAACCAGATGATGGTAAAAATAAGCTGGGAAGATGACAGGGTAAGTTAGAATCAGTTAGCAGTGTTAGAAAGCCAGCAGAGATAGGTTTTTGTAGGTGTACTCATCTTGGTTATACTATTTGTTAGTCTTAACAGTAATTCATAACTTTTAAGCATATACTGTATTATTTTGATTATATTATTTTACTAGCTTTAACAGTATAGCTAGTTAAGCAGGTAGTTCCTTGAAAGCTTGCATAAATACTTTTTTTTGCTTCATCTGCAGAGTGTATTAGGAACTTCTGATCCCCATAGCTGAAGGAGAGGATGGCTGGGTATTTCACCTGGAAGCGTAATTTTTTTTTGATTAACAAGGCACAAAAAGGAGCTAGAGCTTGTCTTTGAGCCTTAATGGGTTGGGATAAATCCTGTGCTATTGTAATCCTGTGACCTCTCCATGAAATGTTACTTTTCTTTTTTGCAGCCATGAGGAGTGTGGTAGCATGTGCAGCATTTAGTAGCCTTGTATAAATCTGCCTAGGAACATCCTCATCTTGTGATCTTCTCAATGCTCTATGAGCTCTTACAATAATGATTTCTTTAGCTAAGATTTTATTTTCAGTAATGTGTTCAAAAATCTCAGTTAATATGACTGGTAGTTGTACTTGGTCAAACTTTTCTGGAATGCCACGTATTAGAATTTTGTTTCTCCTACTGCGTGCTTCTAAGTCTATTATTTTTTGCTGTAAGTCACTAATAATTTTGTCATTTGTATTTACCTTGGTTTGTAAATCTTGTATTTGCTTTGAATTCTCTTCAGTTTTCTTGTCAATAAGATTAACTCTGGATGTAATTTGGTCTAGATTAGAACCAAATTAATTTAATTTGTCTGAGAATAATTTGAAATCTTCATGCAAGGGCTGTAATGCTGTTTTAAGGCCATCTAGTGAGAGAACAGACTCACCTTTAGATTTAGCAGCTCCTTTATTTGAATCCTGTGTTGATTTATTTATTCTCTGCCTCTTAGCTGTTACATCCTTTTCAGGTGACATTAGAGAAGATAGTTTGGTTTTAGAAGTTATAGCATCCATGGATTCTTGTTGGTTAGCCATCACTGGGTGAATTAAAGTGTAGGTTTAGGCCACAAGGGAGTGACTTAAAGAATTCTCCTTTAACTTTCCTTGTTTAGAACTCAAAACTCAGTCCTTCAGTAAAAATGATGCCACCATGCGGTCACGGCCTTCAGCCAATCAGTAGAGGTAAGCCCTTGCAGAAAAATGACAAAATTTTACTTTTTAGACCAAAATGTTGCTATAGGTCTTTTCCATGAAGTGTGGTTTAGAAGAAATACTCCTTTCCTGTTCAATTCGGTGCCAGATCCAGGGTTTTTTTGAGCGGATAGATTTGGTTGATACAGGAGCAGCAGAAAGTGTGTGTTCAGTGCTCGGCGGCCATCTTGAACTGATCCATTCTTTTTTTCATAAAAATCCACCAGGATGAGTAAGCATGACCTTACCTTGATGAAACCAAACTGAAATGGATCCAGTACGTTTAGGTTCCCTATCTCCTGTCTGATTTGTTCCATTATAAGTTTGTCCATGGCTTTGCATATGAGGCTGGTCAGACGTATGGGTCTGTAATTGCCTGTTCTCCATTCACATGGTACAAAACCTGAACAGAGCCTGAGATTGAACAGTGCTTTTAGGGGTGTGGATAAACTGTGCTTCATGCTATTTAAAATGCATCCAGGGATATTGTCATTTTTCATAAGCTATTATAGTACTGAAGAACTATGAAATGCAGTATTTTTAGCTTTTGAAGGCACTTTGAGACAGTTTCAGGTATATCAAGAGGGACTATGAAGTGCAGTATTTTTAGTTTTTGATAGCACTTTGAGACAGTTTCAGGTATAACAAGAGGGACAGACAGAGGGGGGAAGAGAGGGATAAAGTCAGAGCTAAATTTATCAGCAAGTAGGTTTGCTAAATCTTCAGACTAAGTGTAGGTAACATCTTTTACAATTGGCTCAGTGCATTGCTGGATTGTGATTTTGATATTACGAACATAACTACAAAATGTCTTGTGATTGTCTTTGGCTTGGGTAGCTATTTTAGCCTCAAACTTGGCATTGGTTGATTTTATTAAGCTCCTGAATTGTTTGTTTATTTCAGTGACAAGGGCTGTAACATTCTGGGAATTACTCTTCTTATTTTGGTCAAATTCTTTTTCCTTTTATTATAAAGCTTGTTAAAATTATGGTTCAGCCATGTGGATTTATTTCTGGGGTTTGCCTTCACTTGTTCCTATGGGTACAGTTTAATCTATGCAGCTGTTTACATGCTGCTATAGTGTGGTGATGTGCATTTCTGCATACTCACCGGAGTTAACTGGGTTTAGTGGGGATTTGAAACATACCACTGTATCACTTATGAGTAGGAAGTTTGTCTTAAATTAATTTCTAAAGCTATACTGGGTGGAAGGGCTCTCTGATTTCATTTTTATTTCAATGGAGACTACTTTATGGTCAGACCTAACAAGTGGTGAAGATACATAAGGGATGGTGCAAGATGCTCTTGTATTAGTAAGGATAAGATCCATGATGTTATTCCCCCTAGTGGGTACTCTGACTAGTTGTTTTAGGGCATTTGTATTGACAAAATCCATGAATATCTGTGCTCATGCACTGTTGGGGGTACATCTTTTCCAGTCTATAGTCGAATAGTTTAGATCACCTAGGAAAATTGTATTGGGTTTAATACTGAGTGATTCTAGATCCTGTAAATAGACTTTGTGGCTTTCTTTTGTCATAAAGGGAGCTCTATAACTAGCTGGTATATGGCACGGGAACTTTCTGACAGTTATTTGGAAATGAAGAAGCACTAGTGCATCATGGCGCTTTACTAGCCTTGATGAGAGTCTCTTTTGGATATAGACTGAGACACTGCCACCTTTTTTTTCCTGTTGCCAAGTAGCTGGTCTAAACATGTGGAAGGTATTATAGCCCTGCAAAGTTGGAGTGCTCTTTGCTGTTTTAAAACATATCTCAGTCATTACACAGACGTGAGTGTCACACAGGATGAGAAAAGCTTGTAGGCAGTGGAGTTTCTTATTCAGGCTCTTAGCATTGATCAGTAACACCATAATATTTTCCTTTGCTTGTTTTATTACGTTGGTAGGTTTATCAGGTTAGCATTGCCTAAAAAAGGCACTGTGGGGGTGAACAAAGTATTTGCTAATAATCAAAACCCAAGATGAGACAGATGCAGGCCATCCCTGGTAAAACAGTATGGCCTGCTGATCATATCCTCCTAGACTGAACAATATTGGACCCCCTCCCCTTTGAATTACAACAAAAGCTATGCCAGTCATTGAAGCCAATTATTTTTTTGCTCATATTACAGCATCCTCCTTGGAGAAAGTAGAATGTTATTCAATGCTAGGCTCACACCTGCCATGGACACATAGTCTGAGAGCTCCATTAAGTCTCTCTTCATATAGTCTGGGAGATACACCTCAAATCATTGACACTGGCATGAACTATGAAGGAGTCATACTGGTAATTGTTGTTCAAGAACCTGGGTGTCTGCATGATCTGATAAATCCTGGTATCAGATAAGCAACTAACCTTCTCTCTTTCCTTGCTCAGCCTGGTAAGTGGCACATCTGCATGTCTTACAGAGGAGTCAACTATAACAAGAATGCTTGGTTGGCTCTTTGGCTAAGTCCCTCTTATCCTGATCCATCTCAGTAAATTTCTTTTGCAGCCCTTTAAGTTGTTGTTCCTTTTGTGCCACGGAGTTCTGGTATACTGTCAATTTTATTCCTTCCTGCTCCATCATCTACCCTAGAAATGCCTTACATCCTTTCCACAATATAACCTCCATCTCATTTCTACCCCCAATATTCCTCTGGATTACATCTGTCATCATTTCATGAAGCTTTCATTTCTTCCCTGCAACAGTCCATTTATATGAGTCCATCTCCTTCGCATCTTTCCTGATGTCATCTCTAGCATCTCTACCATGGGTGCATGGTTTGACAAGTTAATTTCAGTTCACTTAGTTCAAACTTACGTACCTTCTATATCATCTGTTTGTGTACTAGAACTAGATCTATATGACAACCTTGTTTTGCCATTGCCCTTGAGAAGATAATCCTTACCTCCTTCGGGTGCTTCTTCTGCCATAGTTCTGTGTACTCATTGTTTGTTATCCATTCCTTTGCACATTTTGACTGGTTTTGTGGTATTTCATCCTCTCATGCAGTCAGTCAAACTTTTAATCTAAAACTAGATTGAAATAAGCTTCTCACATTGCATATTCTGTTTTCATCACAATTTTTTCCATGCGTGTAGGACTTACTGGAAAAAAGCTCACCCTGTTCTCATTAGATACACAGATGTTGCCAGTGGTCCACACAATACTGTTTATACTGCCTTTGTATATTACCCATCTGTCAAACCACTTTCTTGTCATTCGCGAAGTGCTACATGGAGGTTTCTATGGAAACTAAGGATTACTTCTTTCATGCTCCTTCCTGATTTGTGATCTGCATAGGTAAATGGATATTGATAAGCTCTTAACTTACTGGCCTCTCTGAATTTTAATTTAATCTCCTGCATACAAATAATGTGACTACCTTCTTTTAGGATTCTCTGCATAATCTGATTCCACCTCACTGGGTTATTACTGCCCTCAGTATTCCACAATAGGAATTTAAGATTCTTGTTATTATTTTGTCTGTGCTCACTCCCTTGCTTTTGTTGGACATTCTGACTTGATTATTTACTGGCATGTTGAGCCCTTACCCCTCCCCCATTCCCCTACCCTGACATACACCTTGAGCTGTCCTTGGTCTTAGTTGACAAACACGTATACTCCAGGTGGCAGTAATGTCATAAAGAGAGGAACACCCAAGCATAGACTCATCTGGCCTCTCCAATGATGGATATTGTTCTGCATTGATGATCTTATTTTAGGACATGAACCTGAAACATAACTTAAAAAATTATGAATCACCAGTAACTGTGACAATACCTTTAACAGTCTAACAGTTTCTTATTGCCAGTTTATAGGGACAGCATTCTTACGTCAAAACATTCATACCAAACAAAACCATGAGAATGGTCAGTCAAGCAATACTTTGACTTAATTACGTGTTCTTTAATCTTACCTTTCACCTTTCTGCAGGTTGGTATCATTGCTGCAGAATAAAAAAATTAAGACTTGTCATTGCCAGAACAAATGTACATCATTCCATAAGTAAGAGGAAAAAAGGCATAGAGGGGGAAGACAGACCTTTCTCCTGTTTCACCTAATCCCAGATTGTGGACATATGATTAATGGTCGCCGATTTTCCTGCAGTAGAGAAAACACTAATAAAACAAAAGAAAGGTAAACTAAACATCCAACTTAAACATGTACTTATTACAGAGAGATAAAAATGCCATCATTAATCTACAGTTCCATCAACTGAGTGTTCCTTGAGACTAATTGTCATTAAAGTAAACTATTAAAGTTCATTCATTTTTACTACTTTTATGTAGTTTCTACAGTCCTCTAGCTGTAAAGCAATACTCTCTGACCTAGCAGAGTCTGAGAAAATCCCAGACCAGGATACCTCCATTTTTAAATTTATCTGGTGGTGACTTTGAATCTTTACTGCTTATTTCCAACTATAACCTTGCTTAGTCAATTTGGAGAATTGGTCTTTATCCTTGTCACTCATCTGTGAGTACTAGTGTGCCCTTCTGATGTGTTTGACTCATGTATTTGTCCCTTGGTTTTTAGCATGGTCTGGATGGTGTACCTCTTCTTCATTCATGGAAGGTTTGAGTGTCTGATTTACGGGGGTCTCTTGAAACTTACTATATAGAGTACAAGGAGTCATCATAACATGTGATTGCTTGACTGATTTGTGCAATGGAGGGGCCTCCTTTTTCCTTTTGGAAAACGTGTACTCAATTTCGCATTCTGATACACAGGCTTCTAGTCTCTGGTCAATATCCAGCTGCTCTTGTGCCTTTGTCGAGAAAGGGACTGATTTCTGTTTCTGTATACAGAACAAGCTTTCCCCATCATCTTCCACAGCTAACATAGAAGTGTATACTAACTGCATTTCATAATGTCGTCGCTGAAGCTGCCTTTTATAACTGGTCATTCTTTTTCTCAATGTATACAGTGATGGTGAATAATCTGCAGAGAGGATTAAAGTGTACCTGAATCATGGAATTCTCTTGGACATATTGCTGGTAGACACTAACCTGTCTCATGTGCATGTAGACTACATTGCCATCAGCACATGGCGAGGATAGCTTGCTCCCAGTTTTTTAGAATGAGCTACTCTATAAATCCTCTGTATAGGTACATTGAAATAGGTGGGAACATGTAATTCATCTCTGAACATTTGCTTCATTAATGGTCAGAAATCCCTGTCAGATATTGATTCTGGCAATACTCTGACCCTGATGTATACCCTCCGCAAACTATTTTCTAAGTCATCTAACTTTGCCACCTGGTCTTTTGCAGCTGCTTCACAGCTGGTCATGCTGCCTGGTCACTGACTCTAATTGTGCAATAAGGTCTTGTTGCTTCTCTGTGGAATTCTAATAGCCTTAGCATTGGCAACCATGAGTGCCATCCTCTTGAAGACAATCATTGGTTATCTGTAGAAGCATTTTTGAAAATGTCAAGAAGCCAAGACTGCTCCATTCACCCAATATCTGCACACTGGCCTTTGAACTCTGATTATTTTCACTTCTGTCCTCTATTTTAAGAAAAATATAATCCCTCATTGCAGAGCTCACTTGCTCACTTCCTAGGGTTCCATCTTTGTTATGTACTAGTCATCTGTAAAGAGGTTCACCTTCTGAGTTTCTCCTAAAAACCTATCCTTCTTATTGTTTTCTTTTCTTTTACAGCTTGTGCAAATGGCTTAACTACTATAGTACTCAGAAATGACAAGAGATGTAATCATGTCTTGTGCCCTTATGAATGGAAGAAGATTCTAATTTTTTCTACATGCTTTTTGACCTTGTGCTTGCTGACTATCAAACCTCCACCAAGCAGTTTTTACCCATTCATTCCAACGTAGTAGGGAATTGCCTAGATGCAAGTATGGGAGTGAGAGACATTGAGAAGGCCCTCAGACAGGCAATTATGAGGCTTACTTGTTTCCGTGCCTGCTTCCCGGTAATGAAAAATGTCTGTATGACCTAATCACACTCCTAGGAGAAAGGAGTAGGCTACTCTTATCACTGTGATGACCCACAATGCCTTCTTCAATTAGTGCACTTTCCCTTATACTCAGTAATGAAGCCTACCACCAGGAAGTGGCTTGGTTAGCCATAAAACTACTTCCCTGATGCACATTGCAGTGCTGCCTCCTCCTTTGAGACATTGTGGTTGTAAGCTTCCTGTTTCACCCTGTCCTCACCTGCCATGGGCTTATTCATCCTCCATTCCCAGGTCTACAAAGCACCTGAAACAGTAACTGAACTTGGGTTATTTAGGCCATAACTGGGACTTTATCCCTCTATGCCAACAGAGCTTCAGTTCCAAAATATGATGTCTACTTCTCACTCCAGTAATAATTGGAAATAAAAATTCTGTAACATTTCCATCTAAATGATGAGAAAAATCATTTTTTCTCAATTGTTGCTATAAATAATCTAACCAAAAACATATCAAATACTTTTTAAGCATCCATTATTAAAAATATTGTCACGAGATGCTCCTTCTACCCTTCCTCTGTGAGACAGCTTTATGCTTAACTGCAGCTGAATAAAAATTCACATCCAGGTCCTGAAGACACTTGCACAAAAATGAAAACTTACAGCCAGCTCACTCAACCATGTTTATTATGTCCCAGACAAACAAATAATCCTTCCTACACTGAGGTACTCAAAACGTCTCTACCTAAGCTGCAAACCCCTGCTAGAGAAATGTTTGGTATACAGGGCACTCAGTATCCCACCAACAGACAAACAACATACACCGACACTGCAGAAAACAATACCTCAAAAAAGGGTCACATAGAGAATCCCTTAAGGAGGCAAAGTTGAGACAGTATACCTGGAAATGTATTAGTTATAGGTGACTCCATAGTCAGACGGTCTCAGACTCACTGATGGACCACTCATCAGACTGATCAAAGACCGAGTGACGGTTAGCTGCCTCTCATCTGTAAGGATCTGCAGTGCCACGAGGGTCTTCAAGTCCTCAAACCCTCATTAAAAGGGTTCAAAATTAAGTATGGAAAGGTACTGATATATGTTCATAAATGTCAGCCTTAACATTTTATTATATATTATTTATGAATATGTGTTACTTTACTCTTTGCACTTTTCCAAGAACTGCCAGACATAATATTCTCATTCCTCAGTTATGCCATTCCTTCAGATACTATAGATGTAGTAATACATCAGGTACTCTGCATGTCACCTACAGTGAAGAGCATTTCCATTTGAAGAGTGCATCCCTTCCATTATATATCAGTACCTTTCCATACTTAATTTATAAACTAAGAAGATAGATCACTAGACCATGTTTGCAATACCAGTTATCATATTCTGTAATTGTTAAGAATAGACATCCTACACATATAGCTTATGTTTATTCTTTCCTAATTGGCTTCTTTTATTCTTCCTGTGTCTTTGATTTCGTATCTGCAATGAAGACAAACTTTCAGGAAAGATAACAGAGGTAACCCTGTCTATTTTAATTGGTGATTTATGTTTCTTTATGACTCCAAAATTTAGCAACATTTGACCTCTGCCTTGTAATTTATCATTTATACTAAGCTACTGTGGCACTGAGCCAAGTTGATAGCCAGTGTTTCAGATATCCATTACTTGTTGCTACACTTTTTACTAACTCTCTGTAGCCTTCATTTATTGATATCATATGCATATAATAACGCTGTTGCTTTGACTCCTTGTTCATCCTAGTATTCTAGTATATTTACCCTCCCTATAAATTCACTTTGTTGGCACACTTTAGTACTCTCTGTTTTACCAGGCACTAAATATGATGAAGCCACGGTTTACCTCACTGTCTCTTGCAAGATTGATAGCAACAGGGACATCGAGGCAATGTAATAACTGCCTAATGCTCATTTAAAATGGCTTGACTCTGCCTGTAGATGATTCTGTATGTGAGAGGTACAGATATCATCTAATCTTGGAGGCCAGCCTCTCTTCAAAGACAATAACCTATACCCAGCATGGTTTCAGTTCTGACAGCCAGCTCACTCAACCATGTTTATTATGTCCCAGACAAACAAATAATCCTTCCTACACTGAGGTACTCAAAACGTCTCTACCTAAGCTGCAAACCCCTGCTAGAGAAATGTTTGGTATACAGGGCACTCAGTATCCCACCAACAGACAAACAACATACACCGACACTGCAGAAAACAATACCTCAAAAAAGGGTCACATAGAGAATCCCTTAAGGAGGCAAAGTTGAGACAGTATACCTGGAAATGTATTAGTTATAGGTGACTCCATAGTCAGACGGTCTCAGACTCACTGATGGACCACTCATCAGACTGATCAAAGACAGAGTGACGGTTAGCTACCTCTCATCTGTAAGGATCTGCAGTGCCACGAGGGTCTTCAAGTCCTCAAACCCTCATTAAAAGGGTTCAAAATTAAGTATAAATTAGTTATGCCAGCCTAGTATTAACCTATGAATCTGTGGTATTATTTAGATTTCAGATTACATAGTACCAAAGAAGGAATGTAAAATACTGTACTTTTTGGTACCAGAGGGACAGATATGCATTACATGTAACCATAAATTTACAGTAGCTGAGATAAAAATCCAGGGGGAGAGTAGAGTGCTGAATGAATCGTAGGTATTCAGAGAAATTGTTGAGGTGAAACAAGGGAAGCGTTATCAGGGCAGAATAGCAAAAACTTGTGCTAATAGTGGAAATTGAGGAATAGAGCGTCATTCCTCTAATGCTGGGGAGAGAGGAAACAACATTCTTACATTGGTCCTGTCTCTAGCATTATAACATCATTGACTTCTTTGCATTTTTTTTCATTGAACTTGTTCTCAGAAGAATGTAGATGTTTTATCCTAGGATGTTAGCTACGATTAAATGCTGTCTTTGACAATTTAAATGGGTTGTAGGTCTAACTTAGTATGTACTAGGTTAGTAAGTACACATTTTCACTTATTAGGATTTTACTTACAGAACCATATAAATTAGCTGCAAATAATTCTATACTATTATGCAGTTATGTGGTTTGAGACCATTGAATTAATATAAATTATTTCAGTACTGCAAAATCATGCAAGCTGATAAGAATTTTATTTCTAAAAAATATGATGTTCTTCTGTTTGTGCGGCTTGATTGTGTGGTTGTAGAAAAATATGAATATAATTTTACATAATAAAACATTTTGCTTACAAATATGCACTAGTCATTAAAAATAAGTAAGTAAATGAATGAATCAGAATCAAAGGCTTTGGTGAGATGAATAAACAATGCAACAGTGAAGAGGCCAGCCTGTTTACCAGCGAATATACAGTTTGACAATGATCAGGGAGTAATTAGTTAACTTCTGCCAGAGGTAAAGACATCTTAAAAAAGAAAGAGGAGACCATGGTTAATTAGATAACGAGCTATACTAAAACGAAGAGAGGAGACCATGGTTAATTAGATAACGAGCCATACTAAAACGAAGAGAGGAGACTAGGGTTAATTAGATAACGAGCTATACTAAAACTAAGAGAGGAGACTAGGGTTAATTAGATAACGAGCCATACTAAAACGAAGAGAGGAGACTAGGGTTAATTAGATAACGAGCTATACTAAAACGAAGAGAGGAGACTAGGGTTAATTAGATAACGAGCTATACTAAAACGAAGAGAGGAGACCATGGTTAATTAGATAACAAGCTATACTAAAATGAAGAGAGGAGACTAGGGTTAATTAGATAACGAGCTATACTAAAATGAAGAGAGGAGACTAGGGTTAATTAGATAATGAGCTATACTAAAATGAAGAGAGGAGACTAGGGTTAATTAGATAACGAGCTATACTAAAACGAAGAGAGGAGACCATGGTTAATTAGATAACAAGCTATACTAAAATGAAGAGAGGAGACTAGGGTTAATTAGATAACGAGCTATACTAAAATGAAGAGAGGAGACTAGGGTTAATTAGATAATGAGCTATACTAAAATGAAGAGAGGAGACTAGGGTTAATTAGATAACGAGCTATACTAAAATGAAGAGAGGAGATCATGGTTAATTAGATAACAAGCTATACTAAAATGAAGAGAGGAGACTAGGGTTAATTAGATAACGAGCTATACTAAAATGAAGAGAGGAGACTAGGGTTAATTAGATAATGAGCTATACTAAAATGAAGAGAGGAGACTAGGGTTAATTAGATAACGAGCTATACTAAAACGAAGAGAGGAGACCATGGTTAATTAGATAACAAGCTATACTAAAATGAAGAGAGGAGACTAGGGTTAATTAGATAACGAGCTATACTAAAATGAAGAGAGGAGACTAGGGTTAATTAGATAATGAGCTATACTAAAATGAAGAGAGGAGACTAGGGTTAATTAGATAACGAGCTATACTAAAACGAAGAGAGGAGACCATGGTTAATTAGATAACAAGCTATACTAAAATGAAGAGAGGAGACTAGGGTTAATTAGATAACGAGCTATACTAAAACGAAGAGAGGAGACTAGGGTTAATTAGATAATGAGCTATACTAAAACGAAGAGAGGAGACTAGGGTTAATTAGATAACGAGCTATACTAAAACGACGAGAGGAGATCATGGTTAATTAGATAACGAGCTATACTAAAATGAAGAGAGGAGACTAGGGTTAATTAGATAACGAGCTATACTAAAACGAAGAGAGGAGACTAGGGTTAATTAGATAACTAGTAAACTATTAAATATTCTTTCAACTATCCTGACTAAGAAAAGAAGAAGAGGGGTGAACCTGAAGTCAGAGGTAGAGCTACGCAGAGACACTGTTAGAACAGGAAAAGTAACAGATGGATGCCACAATGCTGCAGCAGACAGTTCTGTTACCTCACAGTGTTTGTCCTCTGGTTTTGTTCCTGGTTGATGTGCCTTCTGCATGGAGCCTGTATGTCTTAACTGTCCCTGTGTACATTTTTTTGGGTGCTCCAGTTTCATATCACATCTGAAATACACACTGACACTGAAATGATAATCTTCCAAATTGCTCAGAGGTATGTGGAGTGAGTATGCTGTGTCCTGGGAGAAACTTGTGTTCCATCTAAGACTATCTCTCTCCCTTATGCTCGCTGAATGCTAGGATTGGATTAATCTCTCCAGTTCTACGTGATATAATAAAGTGGGTATCAGAAAAAAATGAATGAATAAATAAGAACAATGGCTGCTTTTCAGGTAGGAACAAAAGGTGCTTTGATAGAAAATGTGAGAGAGAGACAAATAGAGAGAGTGTGAGAATGTGCATTAAAGAACTACCATTGAAACCTTTGTATCATTTCAGAAATCAGGGGTGCAGGCCATAGCTACTCAGGCTGCTATATTCAGATAATTTCTTTAAAACAGAAAGAAATTGCTTTTGGATCACTTTCTTATATAAAAGGATGAAAAAGAAGGTCCACATCAATAGTTGCTAGTAGAGGAACAGGGCTGCAGATAATGGTACAAAGGAGAATCTCCTAAGGCCCTTCTAAACCAGTGCCTACATTAAAAAAGTAAGAATCGGATTGGAAACCTAATGATGTCAGTTTGTCTCCTTCCAAAAGCTTTTGAGACTGCATGGACATTGGTTTGCATATTTCTATAAACACAGCTTTGTGCTTTCTGACTAAATGTATAACAATTTTCCTATGAGTAAAACACTTCATTCTTAAATCAGCAGTGGTTGATCTTTTCTAGGTAGACAAGGACTCATCCACATAAGTTTTAAGAATTGATAGAATTCTTTGGTCATCTAGGGCATTCCTAGCCTTCCTACATTTCCTGTTTGTGTTTTGAAAGCTCTGGAACATGTCTGTAAATAAAGAAAATTTTAAAACAGGATAAAATCACTGATAAACTGGAGTCCAATCCAGGCCATAGAATATTTTTCAGGTATATAGATATTATCTAGAGACCTGTATCCAAAACAAGATATAATAGAGCCTTATGACTTTCTGCAAGTCCAGAGAAAAAAGGATATTACAGTGGTCAGCACAATAGCTGAGTAGTAAAATCTCTATTTCACAGCTGCATGGTCTGGAATTTAATCCTGACCTCAAGTCACTGTGTGGAGTTTCCATGTTCTCCCTTTTATTATGGGTGCAGCTTTTTCTCCCACTTAAAATATGCTGGCTAACTGGTAAACTAAATTCACTACATATATATGTGTTTATGTGTGTTTGTGTGTGTGTGTGTTTGTGTGTGTGTGTGTGTGTGTGTGTGTGTGTGTGTGTGTGTGTGTGTGTGTGTGTGTGTATAAACTACTTTCTTAATACTCACATTTGCCCTTGCTCCTTAACTGAAGACCACTACACTTAATACCTACCTCTCTACTCCTTCCTTGTCCACTCCCCCCAGCATTTGTTATTCTGTTCATCTCTTATCTCTCACTCTCTTCCTATATGTTTAGTAACTTTCTTTCCCCCTTCCTTTCCAGCTCTTCTGAACGTGTCTATATCATGTTGTCGAAAGACTAAAATGTCAAACGGCAATATGATCGTAAATGCCATACATCTAAACTGTTCTTGTGGGGGGATGCACTCCCCACACCCCCTGCTAATTATATATACCATCTCCGAGATCGTACTACAGTGAAGAAAGGGAAAATTTCCTGATCCTCACTGTACCATGATCCCGCAACAACACTCTCGATGTATGATATTATTGCCATTCGACATTTTCAAAATTCGATAATGTGAAGTAGACCCCTTCTGAACATCTTTCTTCCCATATTGCTCTAACTACTGCCCCTCCTTTTTCTCCTACTACAGTATACTCCCACTTTCTCCCCCTTGATAATTCATCTCACCCAGTCTTATTTTCCTTCTATAATTTGGCTTTGATGCTCTCTCCTTTTCCTCTTCTTAATCTAATTTTACTTTATATTAATTTTGCGTATGATTGTCTGTTCCACTGCTGTATGATTTTTTCCGATCCTTTAATGATTCTGCAACTTTAGATAGAAATTTACAAACTACACTCTACAGTTATATTTTGAGATGATATAATTATTGTATTATGTCAGCTAATGTATTCATATGTCTGCAAACTATATTATATCACTATATATTTTGGAGCTTCTTTGTGATGATATAATTACTGTATTACGCCAACAAATCTGTTCATATATCTGCAAAGTGTTTTATATGACTGCATCTTTTGCAGCTTTTCTCCCCGTGACTCCACTGAAAATGTGTTTCAGACTCAGTTGGACTTTCTCCGGTCACCAAATGTCATTATATACATATATATATACATAGATATATATATATATATATATATATATATATATATATATATATATATGGGTCCACTTTGTAAATTCGAAATATTTAAATCTCGAATTTCAGTATTTCAAACTTACAAAGCCACGGACTCACAATTATGAAACTGGTAGAAGCGCGAAATTCAAAATTCCGAAGCACAGATATTTTCAATTTCTGCTTCCGGCGGTGCGGTATTTGGATGTTTTGCTTTAGTTTTGGTAAGTTTGTGTGTGCAAGTATGTTGGTTAGGGGTTTAGTGTGTGTAAGTGTGTGTTGTGACTGTTATGTGTGTGTTTGAGGGAGTGTAAGATATGTGTGTGTGAGCTTTGTTTGTGTTTCTGTTTGTGCAATCTCGGAGTTAGAATATATAAGTAGGGGGTGCAGGGTGGCTTGCCCCCATGCTTACATGTAGTTTAGATGCATTTGTTTGATGGGGGGGGGGGGGGTTGTGTATGTTTATGTGTGTACTGCATGTGTAGTGTAGGTGCGGGATTTTACATTTCGTGGTTATGTGTTTTCGAAGTTATGAGTTGTGGTTGGGTTTTTGGCTTTGTGGTTTCGAAATACTGAAATTCGAGATTTCAGTATTTCGAAATTACAAAGTGGACATATATATATATATATATATATATATATATATATATATATATATATATATGTGTATATATATATATATACATATATATATATATATATATATATTATAAACAAGTAAGTAAATACATACATGCTTACATACACGAATATATCTCCACTTGAGGAGGGAGACAGAACATCAATATTACCATAAGCATTAAGGATGATTACTTGTCACAAACACAGTATGATTATTAGAGAGGACATTTGACCTGATGTGTTATTCCTTGACCTGAGTAAGGCTCACATTGGTTAAAGTCTTGAGAATCCCTTATTCCTAGGGTCTAAGGAAACTGATTTTAAAGTCTCTATCATTCTTTTTATGTGACATTGATGGTAATAAACATCAAAATCCTAAAGGTTGCAATAACTTTATGTAGATGATAGGAAATGGCTTGAGACATTTTAATGTTTCTTTAGTTCTGAGCTCTGTCATGATCTATCACATTCCTGTTCATCAAAAAACAGGGTTGTGTTGGATAGGTAAACTTTGTATAGAAGAACTGTACCTATTCTACTCATATGACTAGGATGATTGTGTTTTAGGCAGTTTTACTTATGGCCAAGACTGAGCATATCAGGATTAATCCAAGATTCTGTAATAGCAAGTACTTCAAGGTCATGTAAGAAAAGCCACACATGCAGGTATTCTAGGCTGTTACAGATACTTGCAGCACTTATTAGTTGAATTACCTTCCAAAGTGCTGAGAAGATGGAAGCTGACAGGCTAAAAGGGGCATTGAGTAATAATTACCTACATGCACAGCCTGAATTGACAGCAGCCTGGTTAACATATAATCCAGGAAGCAAGTTCACATATAAAACCATAAAACTTGTTTATTTAACTGTGTTTTGGGAAGCATGCTGTGTATTACATTGGCAGGACTCATTGCCTGGATTTATGAACACTGCCATAGTATAAGGAAAAGAAATTGTGCTAACACGTTGACAAAGCATTTAATGAATTACATTAACTGTAAGAAAAGATGTTTGGGAATGTTGCTGGATTCTGAGAATATTTTTTGGCAAAGTATTTTATGTTCTAATGCAAATCTGAGTTTGAATTAATTTTTAAATTTTAAATGCAACCTAAAAAAAAAGAAAAGCCCCATCCCATTAATTTGTATTTAATTGGTTTTGGTGTGTTAGTTGATGCTATCAGACGATGTTACAGACCATCTGATCTTTTATGCTAATTGTTTAAACAGGTTGCTATTGCTAGTTTAACCACTCTACAACATTCCTTACCTACATTTTCTGTGGAATGAATGTGCTAGCTGCTTTTATTGCTTTTCATCAATAAAAATTTCTTTGCTTGTAATGTATGAAGTGTCTGCAGCATTTTCTTTTTCATTTTTATCCCACTTTTGCAACTTTGGGATTGATGGCTGGTGTTTTCTAATTTTATTAAAATTAGAAGTTAAAGGAGTTACACATACTCATTAAAAACATGGTAGTAGCTGTAACACATGGCACCATTATATCTCATAAAGTGACCTGAAGGTCAATCAACTTCACTCATCTCTGCCACAGAAAGGACAGTAAAGAGAAAAAGCAGGATCGACTTAAGTTGGGGGGGGGGGGGGGGTTACCAGAGAGGAAAAAAACAACTTGCAAAAGTATATCATAAAACTGCTATGACTGCAAATTGTAAATAGCATAAGGATATGAAAACAACAGAATCCACAGCTCAAAGATTAACAGCAATACATTTTCATCCTATAATTAGTAGTATAAAGTAACATAAAGGTGTTTCAACTCCCAGGGCCATTGGCCCCAATCTGCCCCAGTCCCTTAACTAGCAGAAAAAGGTGGATGACATGGTGTCAGCGGTAATCTTCCAACCATTTTGGCCAAAATGATCTTGATAAATCTATTTGCATGGTTTCACGAAATGTATCAGGCATCAAACATATGTCCAGATCAGCTACTAAATTTCCAACCATATCATGTAAGATATGAAAACAATTATTTAAGGCTTTTGTTAGCCCAGAAGGATAAGAATAACTACTCAAGGTATGAAATTAAATTTCCAAGCTCCCCAAAGCCCCACTTATGTCATCTCCATAAAACAAATTAATTCTGCACCACTTTGCAACTTTGCAGGAAGTAATATAACTACCTCATAAGAATCACATACATTCTATGGTTAGGCTATAGTCCTGAAGCACAGAAGCAGTAAATACCCATGAGTGACACAGCATAACTAAATGTATGGCACACTATTAGTCCATCTTGTACTCCATAATTTGTTTACTCTAAACTCAATGAAGTAATCAAAAAAGTGCCATTCTAGGAATGTCCAACTCCTTCAGGGCGGCAAATGAAAAAGGTATAGTATTAAATCTTTAATTTAAAAGGAGGAGAGCCTCACTATATAGTTACACACATATTGAAGTGAAAAAAGTTCAGATATTTCTGAAAGGTAGAACAAGTACAGAGTAAAGTATTGCTTCTTAAAAGACAGCCAAACAATCATAATTGAAAAAATGTAAGAAATGCCCAATACATTAATAGAAGTAGTTCCTAATATTGTCTCACAAGCACCTAGTCACCACAAAAACAAACATAAAAATGGCCAACAGAGCAGCAAGCAAGCAGATGATTTATTGCCTTTTAACTTTTACTCAAAGAAAGGAAGAGAAATGCATATGCGTTTAGCAGCCACTACATTGCATTTTATAATGTTGGAGATATCACCTCAGACACTGGTGCAGACTGAGATGATTTACACTGCATTGTATTTTATAATGTTGGAGATATCACCTCAGACACTGGTGTAGACTGAGTTGATTTATGCTACACTGTATTTTATAATGCTGGAGATATAATCTCAGACACCAGTGCAGACTGAGGTGATTTACACTACACTGTATTTTGTAATGTTGGAGATATCACCTCAGACACCGGTGTAGACTGAGTTGATTTACACTACATTGTATTTTATAATGTTGGAGATATCACCTCAGACACTGGTGTAGACTGAGATGATTTATACTACATAGTATTTGGTAATGTTGGAGATATCACCTAAGACACTGCTGTAGACTAAGTTGATTTACACTACACTGTAGTTTGTAATGTTGGGGATATCACCTCAGACACAGGTGTAGACTGAGTTGATTTACACTACACTGTATTTCATATTGTTGGAGATATCACCTCAGACACCAGTGTAGCTTGAGTTGATTTACATTACACTGTATTGTATAATGTTGGCGATATCACCCCAGACACTGCTGTAGACTGAGTTGATTTACATGGCACTGTATTTCATATTGTTGGAGATATCACATCAGACACCAGTGTGGATTGAGTTGATTTACACTACACTGTATTTTATAATGTTGGAGATATCACCTCAGACACTGGTGTTAGCTGAGCTGATTTATACTACACTGTATTTTATAATGTTGGAGATGCCTCAGACACTGGTGTAGACTGAGTTGATTTACACTACACTGTATTTTGCATTGTTAGAGATATCACCTCAGATACTGATGTAGATTGAGTTGATTTACACTATACTACATTTTGTAATGTTAGAGATATCACCTCAGATACTAGTGTAGACTGAGATGATTTATGTTACACTGTATTTTATAATGTTGGGTATATCACCTCAAACACTACACTGTATTTTATAATGTTGGAGATATCACCTCAAGCACTGGTGTAGATTGAGTTGATTTATACTGCACTGTATTTTATAATGCTGGAGATGTCACCTCAGACACCAGTGTAGACTGAGTTGATTTATACTACATTGTATTTTATAATGTTGGAGATATCAGCTGAGATATCGGTATAGATTGAGTTGATTTACACTACACTGTATATCATAATGTTAGAGATATCACCTGAGATATCGGTGTAGATTGAGTTGATTTACACTACACTGTATATTATAATGTTGGAGATATCACCTCAGACACTGGTGTAGGTTGAGTTAATTTACACTAAACTGTATGTTACAGTGTTGGGGAGATTACATCAACACTGGTGTAGACTGAGTTGATTTCAGTGTATTGTATTTTATAATGTTGGAGATATCACCTGAGATAACGGTGTAGACTTAGTTGACTTACATTATACTGTATTTTATAATGTTGGGGATATCATCTTCGACACCGGTGTAAACTAAGTTGATTTACACTACACTGTATTTTAACATGGAAACACAAAAGTGAGGACCCAACCACTAGGAATGCGCAGGAAACTGTTCTGTATAAACCACTGATATTCCAACTGAAGAAGTAGTCAGCCACTCGATGTATAATCCAAGACACGTTCTTTATTAAAATACAAAAATAAGCGCTTTCGCGTGGTAAGTCCACGCTTCTTCAGATATCAATTAAAAAAGCTTATGCACTGGTATATATCCGCTAAAACGCGGGAAATTAATTGAGTTAATTAATGCACAAAACCTGTGTTCTGGTGTAGAGCGCTCCTTAGATACGCTCATAGATACCAAGTACTTCACCACAGAGATACACAATACTTCACAGGTAAATACCAAATCTATCTTAAGAGTCAAATGGCATTAAGCACAACATTGAGCACAAGATTATAAATGTGTACCTAATCATGTATTTATATCACAGTATTGAATGCAAAGGACCTACTGTCCGTTATTAAACATACTGTGAAAACTTTCATATAGTCAGCATTTCTGTAATCTATAAGTAGCGAAGTCTTACCAACGTTTACCGAATATAATCAACAAGGCATAAAATGTTAAAAACATAAGATAATGAGCAAGCGATCCTATATGTCCTTTGCTCAATTAGTATATTCGTAAAGCCAAAATCCCTAATAAATATCTGTCAAGACTCGGACATGGCTCTCAAAATTAACATTACTTGTATACGTGGTGTCACGCGCATTGCTCTTGTTAAATAACAACAAAGTAGAGGCAATATTAGTGATACGGATCTTTCTGCTGTGACATCTTTTTAGAGTCATTTCGCTGCGTTACTAACAATTAGTATTAATAAATGGTACTATAGTGTGTACATTAACTAAATAAAAAGCGGAACATTTAAAACAAAATCTTAAAATAGGCAATTGTTTGTTTCATATAAAGGACTGCCTAACCTTATGTTTTAGTACTAAATATGTGGTGTGAACAAATATTTGCGAAGAATTCTGGAGACTTAAAAAAGCTAATGTGCTAAATGTGGCGGAAGCTTGAACCAGAACGGCAACTACTAGCTCCTCATGCATAGATCTTCAAAACAGTAACATAGGTTAAACGGACTTATTATATGCATGCTTTGTCCCAACCTGAAAAAGTTTGTTCACTATATAAAATGAAGAACAGAAACTGTGTATATCATTTACTAATGGGTATATCTGTACAAATGTGCAGATATCTTATGTCTAAATGTGAGCCCACATTGACTAACAGTTGAGGCACTATGAATCTATATGACATTGTATGAACGCTGTACATAAAAGTATATGAATGAGTATGTTCTTAAGTTATCTAACCGGAATCATAAATGCAAAGGATAAACAGGTAACGTGATACATTGAAAAACAATATATATTATACAAAACTGCTAAATATATATTGGGGAATTTATTTTTCCTACCTAGATAATAAAACTGGCTTGATAGATATAGAATTATTAATCCCTGGTGTTAAATGCGCTGCTAATTTTAAGATCCAATTTAGCTCATTGGTAGCCAAATTATTCTCCTTATTGCCATCCCTACCATTGTCAATGACCACTTGCAGCACCCTAAAACTAAAGGAATGTGATGGAAATTCCATAACATGCTTTGCTAAAGCATTCGTCTCTACCTTCTTCTTGATGTCATATAAATGGTTGTATATACGCTCCTGAAGCTTCCTTTTGGTTAGTCCTACATAGAATGCCTGGCATTTATCACATGTGGCAAGATATACTAAGTTGCGGGTATTACAATTGGCATAAAAGTGTGGAACAAAAACATAGTCCATAGTTGGATGCTTAAATGGTTGTTCTTTAGTTATATAGTTGCATCTACTGCAGCTATAGCAGGGGAATGTACCTTGTCTATGTGAAACAGGATTGTGTGGGGTTACTCTTTCTAGAGTTGGTGTGGTATATATATCACCACATAAAATCCTTTTTAAGCTTTTACTGTTCCTATATAGAAAAGACGGATATCTCCCTATGACATCCCTTGTATGGGCATCTATGGTTAATAAGTGCCAATTGTCATGAATAACTTGTTGTATTCTTTTTATATCACTGGTATAGGTGGTAAAGTACCTGATATAACTATTGGTCAAAGATTTCGTTCTACAATAATATCGTGGAAACTGACTATGTAATTCTGTATGGGATAGCTCTACAGGTATTATGTGCCCTAACGTTTCATACTTGATTTTCCTGACCATCACAAGGTCATAACCTCTTTCAGTAAACAGTCTCTCTAACAACAAGGCTTCTTTGGCAAGATCTTCATCTTTACTACAAAGTTTCAGTATCCTGAGGAACTGGCTTTTTACTATGCCTTGGAATACATGTCTGGGATGCATGCTGTCAAAGGTCAGCAACGCATTGCGCCAAGTCGGTTTCCTATATAGAGAAGAGGTGATGCCACCTCCAGGCGTAAAGCTGAGTGTGACATCTAAAAAGTGAACATGGGTGAAGGAAATTTCCTTAGTAAATCTTAAGAAACTGCTGGTAGTTTCCAAATAACCCAAGAAAGATTCAAACAATTCCATGGTACCTTCCCATACAATTATGATATCATCTACAAAACGTCTGTAGAGTTTGACATGCTTGAATCTTTCGTGAATAAAGAGGAATGACTTTTCCCACCACAAAACTACCAAATTGGCGTAGGTGTTTGCACAGGGGGTGCCCATGGCTACCCCCCACTTCTGCAAGTAATACCTATCGCCAAACATAAATACGTTGTTATACAGAATCAGTTCTAACAGTTGGCATATCAAGATAATTCTATCATTACTAAATGTGGTTTCTTTACTCAAAAGTTGCCTAATATATTCCATGCCATCTGCATTAGGTATTGACGTAAATAAATTCCTAACATCTAAGGTAATAAATATATTTTGTTTACTGTTATCTAGTTTAACGTCCTTAATATTTTCTAGGAGGTCATAGGTGTCTTTTAATATGGTAGGAAATTGATTCACTACTGGTCTTAATAAATCCTCCACAAACTTAGAAATGTGTGCTGTTACCCAATTGTCACTAGATACAATGGGCCTATAAGGAACTGGAACCACCTCTTTGTGAACTTTAGGTATGCCTTTGATGGTAGGTATGGTGGGATGTTCTATATATAAAAAGTTATAGATCTCCTGACTGACTTGGCGACAAATAACCAGATCATATAGGGTATCCTTAACCATGTTCACAATGTGTGACACTTCTTTATGATTTATTGGTGTATATGTATCAGTTTCTGCCAGCATGCTAAGCATGCCTCTCTCATAATCATGTCTATCTAGAACGACAACCCCCCCCCTTATCAGCCGGTTTCACTACTATCCGTGAGTCTCGTTTAAGCTTATTCAGACCACTTATTTCCAAAGGACTGAGATTGTAGTATCTTCCTTTCTTGGTTATTTCACTAAACATCAAGTAATATTGGCGTTCACAAACCTTCAGGAAGCACTCAATGTGTGTGGGCGGGTCTATCTTAGTACATCGACATTTCAAAATACCGAAAACGAATTAACCGACACCAAAACATCGAAAGTCATTTAACCGACGCCAGAAGATCGACAGTTCACAAACACGACATCGCATACACCCGACACATCATACCAACAAACAAAACACATCCCCTATCCAACACCCACACAACACAAGCACACCAAAATCCTTACAAACAAACACTAACCCATACATACACAACTATCTACAACCCTAACCCAAACCCTTACCCTAAGGTCCATCACTATCGCACACTCACCCAACCCGCTAACCCTAACTCACTTATCCCACCCCTACCCTACAAAACACCAACATCGCACACTTACCTTACTCGACACTCACCTAACCCGGCCCTAACCCTAACTCACTTATCCCACCCCTACCCTACAAAACACCAACATCGCACACTTACCTTACTAGACACTCACCTAACCCGTGCCTAACCCTAACTCACTTATCCCACCCCTACCCCTACTAAACACCAGCATCGCACTTACCTTACTCGCACCCTATCGTCCGTCACTACCGCATACTTACATATCCTTTCCCCAGTGCAGCTTCTCAGCGTCGGTGTCTTCCTCCGTCGGTCTTCTGCCTTGTCGATCTTCTGGCGTCGGTAACGTGACTTTCGATATTATGGTGTCGGTGAATCCGTTTTCGGTATTGTGAATTGTCGATGTACTAAGATAGACCCGTGTGGGCATATTGGGTGTAAATGTGCTCTTAGTTCTATAACGTGCTATATCCTGGTCACTAACATGATCGGTCTTGAAAAACAACTTTAAACATAAGTTTCTACAAAACAGTCTTAAATCAATTAACGTGTCTGTTAGCTTCGCACTAGTTGCTGGTATGAAGTTAAGGCCTTTATTCAGGACCTTAATACTAGGTGAATCCAAAGAGACACTAGAATAGTTAAACAAAAGGCTGTGAGTCAGTTCCTTCTCCTTCTGTTCTGCGGAAATCTTTCCGATGAATATTTCCTTTTGCGGGAGTCTCTGCTGTGAGACCTCCCCCTGTTTTGATGGGTGATTTGTTTTTTCAGATAAGGTAAAAAAACCCCTGAGGAAGATGGGGCTGTAGATGTACTTTTAGGAATCGCTCCTGTAGACTGAGATGGAGCATGGTTAAAAAATGCTTCTTGATTCGGAGGCGTGTCTGCATATCCCATGGCTATCTGAGCATTGCCTAATGAAGCCGATTGTGTCACCTCTACTTGTAGTATGGATGTAGGTGGTTGAGGTAGAGGTTGCACGATATTGGTTGCTGTATTAGGCCTGGAGGGCATAGCGGTGTTACCCATCATGGCCTCAGTTGTAGCTGGTTGAGCAGCATGATGCCTAGGCCATATAAACACCTGGCCCCTTTGAAAATCATTGTAGTCCCGTAGTAATTTCTTCTGTTTAGTAGCTTTTAGCCTTTCACTAAACATATTAACTTGTGTAAACATATGATTAACTTTGTCTACACAAAAGCTGGAAGTGAAACGTTCAGAAAGTTGTTTATATAGTAGATCAGTTCTGTCCCTCAGTTCCGTTTCCAAGGGCTGAAAGTAGTTTAACATGAGTCTTGCATAACTAAACCCCAACTCGATGTTTAAGTCCTGCCACTGTTTTAGAAGCTCAGGGTGTGAGTCCCCATAGGTGGGCATACAAAATACCCTCATACCCCTGGGGACTATTTTGAAGTGAACACATGCTTCTAGATGAAGCCTTTGCCAGGCATATCTTTGTAATTGGTATAAATTGTCCTCTAATGATTTTAACATAGGGTAAAATTCTATAAGGTTCTCACCATTTTCATGAGTCTGTATGCATCCAGCATCACTCGATAGATCCAGAGACAATAAAGGGTTATTGATGACATGAATAAGTCCGTTCCACAATGACGGTATCTAGAACTCTTTATATATAGAGAGGTGAATTTCTAGTAGGAACAACCTGACTCTGATCACTAAACCTTTAACATAAGGAGATAGAGGTACATGGTGTTTAGATATTTAAAAACATATAAAAAATATATATATATGTATGTAAACACCAACAAAGCAGTAGTGACAACATAGGGGACTGTAATCATACCTTCAGTCTCCTCATTTTTAGAAACGGTCTAATCGGTACCTTGCCATTCAAACCCGGTGGGACATCAGCCCTAAACTTAATGATCCAACTACTCTCTACTGATCCACCGGGTTTGAATGGCAAGGTACCGATTAGACCGTTTCTAAAAATAAAGAGTTCTAGATGGAGGACATATGTTTTTATTTTTTTATTTCTACAGAGGTGTAGATCTAGCTGTTCCTTATAGTACAGATATTATGCCAGTTGGTGCAATGTTATGTTAATTAACTACAAGAGATTTAGTGTCTATCCATGGCTCCATGTTGATTACTGCTTATATGTGTATGCTTATATGTGTTGTTTTATAGTTGTTAGGTTTGGTATTATTTCACCTTAAGGAAGAGTGATTTTTCATGGGCTATTGTGCCTCCTACTGTGATTAAAGTTTTTATAGTTTTTATGTTTTTACACATTATGTTATGAGACAATATATGTACTGTTTATGAAATGGAGGTTTGAATAATGAGTTGATTCGCAGTTTTTATGAAATGTATATATTTTTAATGAGCTTTTATATTTTTGTCAGTTATAGGAATATGCCTTTAAATGTTGATATTTCTTTCCCGCCATTAACTGCATATAAAGACCTTTGTTAGAGTTATTGTTGGTCTGATGAAGCTATAAGCGAAAGCGCTAACCAACTGTTGTATGTGCACGGAATAAATACATTTTTTAATCAGAGTATATGGACTGTGGCTGAAATCGTTTTAACATTCTCAGAGTTTATGCAACTTTGGGTAGAATTGCTTAAGCCTTCCTCTGCTTTGCTCCTAGTGATTTTTTTCGTTATTATTGTTACTTATAGCTGTTTACTGGGAGCATTTGCTCTACGTGAATCTGTTTTTTACATTTTGGATTACTGTATTTTATAATGTTGGAGATATCACCTCAGACACTGGTGTAGAATGAGTTGATTTACACTACACTGTATGTTATATTGTTGGAGATACCTCATGCACTGATGTAGACTGAATTGATTTGCACTAAACCGTATTTTACAATGTTAGAGATATCACCTCAGATACTGCTGTAGATTGAGTTGATTTACACTACACTACTCTGTATTTTATAATTTTGGAGATATCACCTCAGACACCAGTACAGATTGAGTTGATTTACACTTCACTGTATTTTATAATGTAGGAAATATCAACTCACACACCAGTGTAGACTGAGGTGATTTACACTGCATTGTATTTTTTAATGTTGGAGATATCACCTCAGACACTGGTGTAGACTGAGTTGATTTGTACTACACTATATTTTATAATGTTGGAGATGTCACCTCAGGAACCGGTGTAGACTAAGTTGATTTACAGTACACTGTATTTTATAATGTTGGAGATATCAGCTCAGACACTGGTGTAGGCTGTTTATTTACACAACACAGTATTTTATAATGTTGGAGCTATCAGCTGACACTGGTGTAGATTGAGTTGATTTATACAACACTGTATTTTATAATGTTGGGGATATCACCTCAGACACTGGTGTAGATTGAGCTGATTTACACTACACTGTATTTTATAATGTTGGAGATATCACCTCAGACACTGGTGTAGATTGAGCTGATTTACACTACACTGTATTTTATAATGTTGGAGATGTCATCTCAGACACCGGTGTAGATTGAGTTGATTTACACTAGATTGTATGTTATAGTGTTGGAGAGATTACATCAACACTGGTGTAGACTGAGTTGATTTACAGTGTATTGTATTTTATAATGTTGGAGATATCACCTGAGATAATCGTGTAGACTTAGTTGATTTACATTACACTGTATTTTATAATGTTGGAGATATCATCTTCGACACCGGTGTAAACTAAGTTGATTTACACTACACTGTATTTTAACATGTTGGAGATATCACCACAGACACAGGTGTAAATTGAATTGCTTTACACTACACTGTATTTTATAATACAGGAGATATCACCTTAGACTCTGGTGTAGATTGAGTTGATTTATACTGCAATGTATTTTATAATGTTGGAGATATCAATTCAGACACTGGTGTAGACTGCATTGATTTATGCTACACTGTATTGTATAATGTTGGAGATATCACCTCAGACACCAATGTAGACTGAGTTGATTTATACAACACTGTATTTTATAATATTGGAGATATTGCCTCAGACACTGGTGTAGATTGAGTTGATTTACACTACACTGTATGTTACAGTGTTGGAGAGATTACATCAACACTGGTGTAGACTGAGTTGATTTACAGTGTATTGTATTTTATAATGTTGGAGATATCAACTGACACTGGTGTAGATTGAGTTGATTTATACAATACTGTATTTTATAATGTTGGAGATATCACCTCAGACACTGGTGTAGACTGAGTTGATTTACATGGCA
Organism: Protopterus annectens; assembly: GCF_019279795.1. Taxonomy (NCBI): domain Eukaryota; kingdom Metazoa; phylum Chordata; order Ceratodontiformes; family Protopteridae; genus Protopterus; species Protopterus annectens. Next base: position 1,738,447,599 of record NC_056733.1, on the reverse strand, counting down.
CTGTAATTTATAATGTTGTAGATGTCAGCTATGACACCAGTGTAAATTGAGGTGATTTACACTACACTGTATGTTATAATGTTGGAGATATCACTACACTGTATGCTACAGTGTTGGAGAGATTACATCAACACTGGTGTAGACTGAGTTGATTTACAGTGTATTGTATTTTATAATGTTGGAGATATCAACTGACACTGGTGTAGATTGAGTTGATTTATACAACACTGTATTTTATAATGTTGGAGATATCACCTCAGACACTGGTGTAGACTGAGTTGATTTACATGGCACTGTAATTTATAATGTTGTAGATGTCAGCTATGACACCAGTGTAAATTGAGGTGATTTACACTACACTGTATGTTATAATGTTGGAGATATCACCTCAGACACTGGTGTAGATTGAGCTGATTTACACTAAACTGTATTTTATAATGTTGGGGATATCACCTCAGACACCAGTGTAGGTTGAGGTGATTTACACTACACTGTATTGTGTAATGTTGGAGATATCACCTCAGACACCGATGTAGACTGAGCTGATTTATTCAACACTGTGTTTTATAATATTGGAGATATCGCCTCAGGCACTGGTGTAGACTGAGTTGATTAATACAACACTGTATTTTATAATGTTGAAGATATCACCTCAGACCCTGGTGTAGATTGAGTTGATTTACACTACACTGCATGTTATAGTGTTGGAGATACCTCATGCACTGATGTAGACTGACTTGATTTGCACTGCACTATATTTTAAAATGTTGGAGATATCACCTCAGACACTGGTGTAGATTGAGTTTTTATTTTATCTTGCATTTGTTTACTGGGGGTGTCTGACTGAGCCAAAAAGGCCCTTTTTCAGCAGAGGCCCAAGGAGAAAAGCTCCACACAGAAAAATAATTACAGATACATTTAGATTTTACAGTGGTATGCAGCACATCAACAGTTACAGTGGAGAGAAGAAACCAAAAATAAACATTAATTTAACAATAAAGGTAATTAATAGCTTTGTGATGTACAGCTGAAATTTGGAACATAAGTAGAATACATACATAATACATAGGTACAGTACATACATTGTACATTAGCCAGCGTTTGTGAGTAAGAGTGAAAACTATTATCAAGTACTCTAGGCTTAGCATGTGTACCTTATCCGCTATCACTAGCCTAGGGAGCAGTCATTGCACTGCCAACTTTGCTTGAGATGTTGCCTAATGAGGGTTTTAAAGGAGGCTATGGACGATGCGTTTTGTATGCTAGTGGGGAGGCAGTTCCATTTTTTAGCTGTTGAATTACTATATAGTGCATCTCCAAAGTTGTTATAGCTGTTGGTGACTTCTAGTAGTAGCTTTCTTGATGATCTAAGAGGCTTTTTGTCTGAGTGATGTTGTACTAGGTTTTTGAGGGGGAGGTAAGAGATAGAGTGACAGAGGCAGAGCTGATTGTAGGAGGTTGGGCAGTTCAAGCCAGTGGAGCTGTCTCAAAGCAGTACAGTGATGAATTCTATATGAGCAATTTGCAGCAAAGCAGGCAATTCTGTTATAGCAGGCTTCCATTTTGATTAGCTCAGTTTTGTTGAGATTAGTCAGAATGGGAGATGCATAGAGTAGGGTGGATAGAAGCTGAGCAATGGTTGATCTTGTGTTGTTGGAAAAAAACTGTTTGATATGGTAGAGTGATCCCAGTTTGGCATGTACTTTTTTTAATAATTAAGTTGAGATGACTATCACATTTTAGGTGGGAGTCTATGGTTATTCCCGATAGCTTAGCCTGTGCTACTGGAGAAATTGGAATAGCATTTGTGGAGTAGATAGTGAACTGACTGTTATCAGTGTTTTTATTAGAACTGGTTATAATCATAAGCTGAGTTTTCTCTGGATTAAGGATAGATTGGGCTTTGGTAAGGTAGTTTTCAGTGTCAGAGAATGCTAGCTGAGTTGTTTGCAGAAGGGTGGGAATATTTTGTGCAGCACAGATTAAGGTAGTATCATCTGCAAACTGAATGATAGATGCACGCTGTGTGGAGGTATGGAAGTCATTTGTGAACACTGTGAACAGTAGTGGTCCTTTGATAGAACCCTGTGGGACTCCTGTAGTTATGGATAGCTGAGGAGAGAGAGAATTTTCCCATTTCACAGCCTGGTACCTGTCAGTTAAGTAGCTATGGAACCAGATAAGAGTGGAATTTATAGGTGATATTGGTTTAGTTTGTTTAGCAGGATTTGGTGTGAGACTGCGTCAAATGCTTTGGACATATCCAAAAAAGAGTTGACACATGCAGACCTTCGTTTTTGAGATTTTTTTGTGTCTGTGAAGCAGAGGAGGGTTGTAGTGGTACTATGGGCAGGTCTGAAACCATGTTGAGTAGGTGATTCAATACTGTTGTCTAGGAGATATTTTAGCATCTGGGTATGGATGCATTTTCCTAGGATTTTGGCAAAGGGGAGAGTATAGCATTGGGTCTATAGTTATTAAGTTCAGTGGAGGTCCTGCCTTTATGTATGGGTGTAACACAGGATATTTTCCAGAGTTTGGGCACATAGTTTTCAATAATAGATCTGTTTATGAGAGTGGAGATTGGGATTGCAATAGCATCTGCTGTGACTTTCAAGAAATACCTGAGGAGTAGGTCGGCTGCTGTTGACGAGGTTTTTAGTTTGGAGATCATGCTTTTTTTTGAGGTGGTGGAAACTGTTTTGAGGGAAAAGCTTGTATTAGTATTATTTGTGTTGGGGGGATAGTGAGGTTGGAACTATCCTGTGATACTAAGGATAGAACTGAGTTCACAAAGTGGGAGTTGAATTGTGTTTTGATGGGAATTTTAGTTCAGGGGTGGTTGACTGGGTTTTAGTAGCTGGTTTACATTCTTCCAAAAGTTGATTTACACTACACTGCATTTTTTAATGTTGGAGATTATAACCTCAGACACTGGTGCAGATTGAGTTAATTTACACTGCACTGTATTTTATAATGTTGGAGATATCACCTCAGACACCGGTGTAGACTGAATTAATTTACACTACACTATATTTTTTAATGCTGGAGATATAACCTCAGACACTGGTGTAGATTGAGTTGATTTACACTACTCTGTATTTTATAATTTTGTACATATCACCTCAGACACTGGTGTAGACTTAGTTAATTTACACTGCACTGTATTTTATAATGTTGGAGATATCACCTCAGAGGCTGCTGTAGACTGAAATGATTTACAGTACACTGTATTTTATAATGTTGGAGATGTCACCTCAGACACCGGTATAAAGTGAGTTGATTCACACTACACTGAATTTTATCGTGTTGGAGATATCACCTCAGACACTGGTGTAGATTCAGTTGGCTTACACTGCACTGTATTTTCTAATGTTGGAGATATCACCTCAGACACTGTTGTAGATTGAGTTGATTTACACTGCACTGTATTTTGTAATGTCGTAGGTATCACCTCAGATAGATACCAGTGTAGATTGAGTTGATTTACACTACACTGTGTTTTTTAATGTTTTGTAATGCCAGCGATATCACCTCTGACAGCAGGGTAGACTGAATTGATTTACACTACACTGTATTTTATAATGTTGGAGATATCACCTCAGACACTGGTGTAGATTGACTTAATTTACAGTGTTTCCTGTTAGGAGAAGATGTGCATGGCCCTGCCTCTTTTAGCTGTGAGACACTGCATAGGGTAGAGACCACTTTTCTGGAGAACACTAACAGCCTCCTCCAACTTTTTGATAATGTATGAAGGGCAGGTGTATTTGTGTCAACCTTATGTTATCTGAGGTGCTACACACACACACACACACATATACACACACAATTAATAATCACCAACACTTAACATTCCACA